>NC_083466.1:31480046-31550046 GCF_030014155.1 Tachysurus vachellii
AGTGCACACACACACATACATACATACATATTCACACACATACACACAATCACAAGTGCACACACACATACTGTACATACATACATATTCACACACATACACACAATCACAAGTGCACACACACACATACATACATACATACATATTCACACACATACACACAATCACAAGTGCACACACACATACATACATACATATTCACACACATACACACAATCACAAGTGCACACACATTAGTAGTCTAATAGTTTAATACTTTGACCATTGGTAGTGAACACAACAGTGAACCAAGCTGAACACACCACACTCAGACTGCTGCTAGGAGAAAGTAAACTAAAACGTTGGTTAATTTCTGTCTGTTAGTGAACAGAGCACTACTTATTTTGATGTTATAAAGACTTGCGTACGTATCACAGCTCAGTGTTCTCTCCTTCATTGCATGTGTTCTCTGCAGCCCAGATTCCTGTCTGGCATTTCAATGTACTTCCTGTTTCCTGATTTCTCTGTGTTCTGTTTTCAGTCTGTTGTTTTCTGCTGATATTAGGATGTGACAAATGTGTTATTCTACAAGACATGAAGGGTTCAGAATCCGAGTTCCTCTCGGTCGTTGTGTTTCTGTTCAGCTTGATGTGAGTCACGGCTGTAATCAGTAAAACAGCTGTGACTGATCACAGCTCACAGAAGCTCTGATGTCTGTTTGACAGTTATTTAATGACAAACTAGGATTCTGGAGGAATTCTGAAGAAAATCTTTTCTGCATTGTCAGCATGTTAACATTAACCACTGTGTCAGTGCCTGATGGTCAGGACTGATTCTACCTGAAAAACACTCTGGTTACAAACCCCTTTACAATGCTCAGGTTTATTCAGACTGGATGAGGTTACCATGTCAGCGTGATCTCATTCTGACTTCCTGTTTCGAAAGGAAATACATCAGCATGTGAAATTTGATCACAGCTCTAATCCTGTTCCATGTGGAGTTTAAACCTCTGACACTTTTTAAGAACAATGTGCAGTGATCACACACTACTGAAACCTGTATATAGATTATTGTTCTTAGTGATGTTTAAGTACTTTAGTGAACGCTAACAGTCTGGATCAGGACACGACACAAGCAGAGGATCTAAAACATGTTGCTGCTTAATAACGGTTTAAAGAAACGATAAATAAATAAATTCCCAAAACAGGGTCGGTGTTCTGGGGGAAAAAACACAAAGCTGACATGAATACAAGTGTGTAAAACTTATGTGTGTGTGTCTGTGTGTAGCGTCTGATTGAGACAGCACTGTTTGGTGATGACTGTGAGACCATCGAGAAGCAGCTCTCAAACCACACCAGGTTCCACAACTCCATCCAGAGGAGTGCAGAAGTGCAGAGAGCCAGAGATGAACTGGTAACACACATACACACACAAACACACACAAACACATACACATACACACACAAACATGCCTAGAATTATGTGTGTGTGTGTGTGTGTGTGTGTGTGTGTAGGTGCAGATAGGAGATAAAGCAAATATGCACTCTCTGGATCATGAATGGGAAACATTACAGGTAAAAACAGACATCTCTTTTACGGTCACTTCCTCCTCCCTCACACACACTTCCTGTCTAACTCCCTCTTCCCTCTCACTCTCACCTGCCATGTAGAAAATGTCTCATGCTCGAATGACTCAGCTGCGTGACATGCAGAGCATCATCTCCGACATCTCTCAGGCCATCATGTGGGTAAACGAGAGAGAGGAGGAGGAGCTGATGTTTGACTGGGGGGACAAAAACATTGACACTTACATCCCCAAGAAGCAGGAAAGCTACTCGGTATACACACACACACACACACACACACACACACACACACCATATAGTACAGTGGTTCTGGATTCAGGGTTGATGAAAGACAGTACTATAAAATTCTAATATTTCTTATTTATTGGCCTTTATAGTTAGTCTACATTACAGTCTCCTGTTTGATTCAGATCTCAATAAGAATGTGGATTAATGTCAATGAAGAAAAGTTCAGGAACAAGAAACTTTATACGTCTAATTAACAGATGAAATATTATTCTACACATTGTCTGTGAAAGTTAAAGTGGTACCTGACCTCAGGATGCTGGAGAAACCCTGCTGAAGCTCAGAAGAACATTCTGTCAAATCTAATATGCGGACCACATGATCCGCTGTGGTGAACAGAGAGCAGTGTGTGTGAGTGAGTGTGTGAGTGAGAGTGAGTGTATGTGCGAGTGTGTGTGCGAGTGTGTGTGCGAGTGTGTGTGCGAGTGTGTGTGCGAGTGTGTGTGCGAGTGAGTGTGCGAGTGAGTGCGAGTGTGTGTGCGAGTGTGTGCGAGAGAGTGTGTGCGAGAGAGTGTGTGCGAGAGAGTGTGTGCGAGAGAGTGTGTGCGAGAGAGTGTGTGCGAGAGAGTGTGCGAGAGAGTGTGCGTGAGTGTGTGTGTGTGTGTGCGAGTGAGTGTGTGTGAGTGTGTGTGAGTGTGTGAGTGTGTGTGAGTGTGTGTGAGAGTGTGTGTGAGAGTGTGTGTGTGAGTGAGTGTGTGTGTGTGAGTGAGTGTGTGAGTGAGTGTGTGAGTGAGTGTGTGAGTGAGTGTGTGAGTGAGTGTGTGAGTGAGTGTGCGAGTGTGTGTGTGTGTGTGTGAGTGTGTGTGAGTGTGTGAGTGTGTGTGTGAGTGTGTGTGTGAGTGTGTGTGTGAGTGTGTGTGTGAGTGTGTGTGTGAGTGTGTGTGTGTGAGTGTGTGAGTGTGTGAGTGTGTGAGTGTGTGTGTGAGTGTGTGAGTGTGTGTGTGAGTGTGTGTGTGAGTGTGTGTGTGAGTGAGTGTGTGAGTGTGTGTGTGAGTGTGTGTGTGTGAGTGAGTGTGCGAGTGTGTGCGAGTGTGTGTGTGTGAGTGTGTGTGAGTGTGTGTGAGTGTGTGTGAGTGTGTGTGAGTGTGTGTGAGTGTGTGTGTGAGTGTGTGTGTGAGTGTGTGTGTGAGAGTGTGTGTGAGTGTGTGTGTGAGTGTGTGTGTGAGTGTGTGTGTGAGTGTGTGTGTGAGTGAGTGTGTGAGTGAGTGTGTGAGTGAGTGTGCGAGTGAGTGTGCGAGTGTGTGTGTGTGTGTGTGTGAGTGTGTGTGTGAGTGTGTGTGAGTGTGTGTGTGAGTGTGTGTGTGAGTGTGTGTGTGAGTGTGTGTGTGAGTGTGTGTGTGAGTGAGTGTGAGAGTGAGTGTGCGAGTGAGAGTGTGTACAGTGGTGTATTTCCTGACCTATATTCACTATGTGATCAGAGGCTGATGAGTGAGCTGGAGGGGAAAGAGAAGGAGCTGAACAAGTTAAAATCCAGAGTGGATCAGCTGCTGAAGAGCAATCACCCTGCATCAGATAAAATCGAAGTGAGCTCTTCATCCATGTCTCTTTCTGTCTGTCTCTCTGTCCGTTTCTGTCTGTCTGTGTCTGTCTTTTTGTCTTTCTCTCTGTCTTTTTCTCTCCCTGTCTCTCTATCCGTCTGTCTTTTTGTCTTTCTCTCTGTCTGTTTCTCTCCCTGTCTCTCTATCCGTCTCTCGCTGTCTGTCTCTCTATCCGTCTGTCTCTCTGTCTGTCTATCTCTCTGACTTTTTCTCTATCCGTCTCTCTGTCTGTTTCTCTGTCTTTCTCTCTGTCCGTCTCTGTTTGTCTGTCTCTCGGCGTCAGACCTACCATCTAATATCTGAGATGTGGAATATTCTGTTTTAATTGTCTGTCTGTCTTTATAATGAGATAGAAACACAGTTCCTTAGTTATGTTTCCACTGTTTGCCCTTCACCTATTTGTGTGTTTTTGTGTGTGTGTTTTGTTTGTGTGTGTGTTTGTGTATTTGTGTGTGCCTGTGTTCTCAGGCCTATATGGAGACACTGCAGACTCAATGGAGCTGGATGCTGCAGATCACAAACTGCATCGACACTCACCTAAAGGAAAATGCCGCCTACATCCAGGTACAGTCATTCATACACAGGTAGCAGGAAGTGCACAGTTTAATGTGTGTGTTATAAAATGTTTTTGTGTGTCCCTGATGTGTTCCCTTAGTTCTTTAAGGAGGCAAATGAGACGTACACCAAACTTCAAAAAGATGACGAGAACATTCGTCAAAAATTCACTTGTAATAAAACTACACATCTGGACACTCTGACAGAACTGTTAAAAAACCTGGAGGTATAAACACACAAACACACACACAAACACACACATAAACACACACACATACATACATACACATGTTTTTATCTGTTTAATGCAAACATAATGCTGTTTTTAATCTTTTAACGCGCGTGTGTGTGTGTGTGTGTGTGTGTGTGTGTAGAAGGAGAAGGAGAGGCTGATGGAGAATAAGAGACAGGTACAGACATTGGTGAACAAGTCGAAGAACATTGTGTGTCTGAAACCTCGAAACCCAGAACATACGTCCAGCAACAGAGTGGTAGTAAAGGCACTGTGTGACTTTAAACAGGACCAGGTAACTCACACACACACAAACACACACACTCTCTCTCTCTCTACAATACAATACGACAACACTCTAGGGTGTGATACAGTACAGTAGGGTGTGATACAGTACAGTAGGGTGTGATACAGTACAGTAGGGTGTGATACAGTACAGTAGGGTGTGATACAGTACTCTAGGGTGTGATACAGTACAGTAGGGTGTGAGACAGTACAGTAGGGTGTGATACAGTACAGTAGGGTGTGATACAGTACTCTAGGGTGTGATACAGTACAGTAGGGTGTGAGACAGTACAGTTGGGTGTGATACAGTACAGTAGGGTGTGATACAGTACAGTAGGGTGTGATACAGTACTGTAGGGTGTGATACAGTACAGTAGGGTGTGATACAGTACTCTAGGGTGTGATACAGTACAGTAGGGTGTGATACAGTACAGTAGGGTGTGATACAGTACTCTAGGGTGTGAGACAGTACAGTAGGGTGTGAGACAGTACAGTAGGGTGTGAGACAGTACAGTAGGGTGTGAGACAGTACTCTAGGGTGTGAGACAGTACAGTAGGGTGTGAGACAGTACAGTAGGGTGTGAGACAGTACAGTAGGGTGTGAGACAGTACTCTAGGGTGTGATACAGTACAGTAGGGTGTGAGACAGTACAGTAGGGTGTGATACAGTACAGTAGGGTGTGATACAGTACTCTAGGGTGTGAAACAGTACAGTAGGGTGTGATACAGTACAGTAGGGTGTGATACAGTACAGTAGGGTGTGAGACAGTACTCTAGGGTGTGATACAGTACAGTAGGGTGTGAGACAGTACAGTAGGGTGTGAGACAGTACAGTAGGGTGTGAGACAGTACTCTAGGGTGTGATACAGTACAGTAGGGTGTGATACAGTACAGTAGGGTGTGATACAGTACTCTAGGGTGTGATACAGTACTGTAGGGTGTGATACAGTACAGTAGGGTGTGAGACAGTACAGTAGGGTGTGAGACAGTACAGTAGGGTGTGATACAGTACAGTAGGGTGTGAGACAGTACTGTAGGGTGTGATACAGTACAGTAGGGTGTGATACAGTACAGTAGGGTGTGAGACAGTACAGTAGGGTGTGATACAGTACAGTAGGGTGTGATACAGTACAGTAGGGTGTGAGACAGTACAGTAGGGTGTGATACAGTACAGTAGGGTGTGATACAGTACTCTAGGGTGTGATACAGTACAGTAGGGTGTGAGACAGTACAGTAGGGTGTGATACAGTACTCTAGGGTGTGATACAGTACAGTAGGGTGTGATACAGTACTGTAGGGTGTGATACAGTACTGTAGGGTGTGATACAGTACTCTAGGGTGTGATACAGTACTGTAGGGTGTGATACAGTACAGTAGGGTGTGATACAGTACAGTAGGGTGTGAGACAGTACTGTAGGGTGTGAGACAGTACAGTAAGGTGTGATACAGTACAGTAGGGTGTGATACAGTACAGTAGGGTGTGAGACAGTACTGTAGGGTGTGATACAGTACAGTAGGGTGTGATACAGTACTGTAGGGTGTGATACAGTACTGCAGGGTGTGAGACAGTACAGTAGGGTGTGATACAGTACTGTAGGGTGTGATACAGTACTGTAGGGTGTGATACAGTACTGTAGGGTGTGAGACAGTACAGTAGGGTGTG
This sequence comes from Tachysurus vachellii, assembly GCF_030014155.1. Lineage (NCBI taxonomy): Eukaryota > Metazoa > Chordata > Actinopteri > Siluriformes > Bagridae > Tachysurus > Tachysurus vachellii. The sequence goes on from NC_083466.1 coordinate 31,486,170, forward strand.
AGACAGTACAGTAGGGTGTGATACAGTACAGTAGGGTGTGATACAGTACAGTAGGGTGTGAGACAGTACTGTAGGGTGTGATACAGTACTGTAGGGTGTGATACAGTACTGTAGGGTGTGATACAGTACTGCAGGGTGTGAGACAGTACAGTAGGGTGTGAGACAGTACAGTAGGGTGTGAGACAGTACTGTAGGGTGTGATACAGTACAGTAGGGTGTGATACAGTACTGCAGGGTGTGATACAGTACAGTAGGGTGTGATACAGTACTCTAGGGTGTGATACAGTACAGTAGGGTGTGATACAGTACTGTAGGGTGTCATACAGTACTGTAGGGTGTGATACAGTACAGTAGGGTGTGATACAGTACAGTAGGGTGTGATACAGTACAGTAGGGTGTCATACAGTACAGTAGGGTGTCATACAGTACAGTAGGGTGTGATACAGTACAGTAGGGTGTGATACAGTACTGTAGGGTGTGAGACAGTACAGTAGGGTGTGAGACAGTACAGTAGGGTGTGATACAGTACAGTAGGGTGTCATACAGTACTGTAGGGTGTCATACAGTACTGTAGGGTGTGATACAGTACAGTAGGGTGTCATACAGTACAGTAGGGTGTCATACAGTACTGTAGGGTGTGATACAGTACAGTAGGGTGTCATACAGTACAGTAGGGTGTCATACAGTACTGTAGGGTGTGATACAGTACAGTAGGGTGTCATACAGTACAGTAGGGTGTCATACAGTACTGTAGGGTGTGATACAGTACAGTAGGGTGTGATACAGTACAGTAGGGTGTGAGACAGTACAGTAGGGTGTGAGACAGTACAGTAGGGTGTGAGACAGTACTGTAGGGTGTGATACAGTACAGTAGGGTGTGATACAGTACAGTAGGGTGTGAGACAGTACTGTAGGGTGTGAGACAGTACTGTAGGGTGTGATACAGTACTGTAGGGTGTGAGACAGTACTGTAGGGTGTGAGACAGTACAGTAGGGTGTGATACAGTACAGTAGGGTGTCATACAGTACTGTAGGGTGTGATACAGTACAGTAGGGTGTCATACAGTACTGTAGGGTGTGATACAGTACTGTAGGGTGTGATACAGTACAGTAGGGTGTGAGACAGTACTGTAGGGTGTGATACAGTACAGTAGGGTGTCATACAGTACAGTAGGGTGTCATACAGTACAGTAGGGTGTCATACAGTACAGTAGGGTGTCATACAGTACAGTAGGGTGTGATACAGTACTCTAGGGTGTGATACAGTACAGTAGGGTGTGAGACAGTACAGTAGGGTGTGAGACAGTACTCTAGGGTGTGATACAGTACAGTAGGGTGTGATACAGTACAGTAGGGTGTGATACAGTACTCTAGGGTGTGATACAGTACTGTAGGGTGTGATACAGTACAGTAGGGTGTGAGACAGTACAGTAGGGTGTGAGACAGTACAGTAGGGTGTGATACAGTACAGTAGGGTGTGAGACAGTACTGTAGGGTGTGATACAGTACAGTAGGGTGTGATACAGTACAGTAGGGTGTGAGACAGTACAGTAGGGTGTGATACAGTACAGTAGGGTGTGATACAGTACTCTAGGGTGTGATACAGTACAGTAGGGTGTGAGACAGTACAGTAGGGTGTGATACAGTACTCTAGGGTGTGATACAGTACAGTAGGGTGTGAGACAGTACAGTAGGGTGTGAGACAGTACTGTAGGGTGTGATACAGTACTGTAGGGTGTGATACAGTACTGTAGGGTGTGATACAGTACTGTAGGGTGTGATACAGTACAGTAGGGTGTGAGACAGTACTGTAGGGTGTGAGACAGTACTGTAGGGTGTGAGACAGTACAGTAAGGTGTGATACAGTACAGTAGGGTGTGATACAGTACAGTAGGGTGTGAGACAGTACTGTAGGGTGTGATACAGTACAGTAGGGTGTGATACAGTACTGTAGGGTGTGATACAGTACTGCAGGGTGTGAGACAGTACTGTAGGGTGTGATACAGTACTGTAGGGTGTGATACAGTACTGTAGGGTGTGATACAGTACTCTAGGGTGTGATACAGTACTGTAGGGTGTGATACAGTACTGTAGGGTGTGATACAGTACAGTAGGGTGTGAGACAGTACAGTAAGGTGTGATACAGTACAGTAGGGTGTGATACAGTACAGTAGGGTGTGATACAGTACTGTAGGGTGTGATACAGTACTGTAGGGTGTGATACAGTACTGTAGGGTGTGATACAGTACTGCAGGGTGTGAGACAGTACAGTAGGGTGTGAGACAGTACAGTAGGGTGTGAGACAGTACTGTAGGGTGTGATACAGTACAGTAGGGTGTGATACAGTACTGCAGGGTGTGATACAGTACAGTAGGGTGTGATACAGTACTCTAGGGTGTGATACAGTACAGTAGGGTGTGATACAGTACTGTAGGGTGTCATACAGTACTGTAGGGTGTGATACAGTACAGTAGGGTGTGATACAGTACAGTAGGGTGTGATACAGTACAGTAGGGTGTCATACAGTACAGTAGGGTGTCATACAGTACAGTAGGGTGTGATACAGTACAGTAGGGTGTGATACAGTACTGTAGGGTGTGAGACAGTACAGTAGGGTGTGAGACAGTACAGTAGGGTGTGAGACAGTACAGTAGGGTGTGATACAGTACAGTAGGGTGTCATACAGTACTGTAGGGTGTCATACAGTACTGTAGGGTGTGATACAGTACAGTAGGGTGTCATACAGTACAGTAGGGTGTCATACAGTACTGTAGGGTGTGATACAGTACAGTAGGGTGTCATACAGTACAGTAGGGTGTCATACAGTACTGTAGGGTGTGATACAGTACAGTAGGGTGTCATACAGTACAGTAGGGTGTCATACAGTACTGTAGGGTGTGATACAGTACAGTAGGGTGTGATACAGTACAGTAGGGTGTGAGACAGTACAGTAGGGTGTGAGACAGTACTGTAGGGTGTGAGACAGTACTGTAGGGTGTGATACAGTACTGTAGGGTGTGAGACAGTACAGTAGGGTGTGATACAGTACAGTAGGGTGTGATACAGTACAGTAGGGTGTCATACAGTACTGTAGGGTGTGATACAGTACAGTAGGGTGTCATACAGTACTGTAGGGTGTGATACAGTACTGTAGGGTGTGATACAGTACAGTAGGGTGTGAGACAGTACTGTAGGGTGTGATACAGTACAGTAGGGTGTGATACAGTACAGTAGGGTGTGATACAGTACAGTAGGGTGTCATACAGTACAGTAGGGTGTCATACAGTACAGTAGGGTGTCATACAGTACTGTAGGGTGTGATACAGTACAGTAGGGTGTCATACAGTACAGTAGGGTGTCATACAGTACTGTAGGGTGTGATACAGTACAGTAGGGTGTGAGACAGTACAGTAGGGTGTGATACAGTACAGTAGGGTGTGATACAGTACAGTAGGGTGTGATACAGTACAGTAGGGTGTGAGACAGTACAGTAGGGTGTGATACAGTACAGTAGGGTGTGAGACAGTACTGTAGGGTGAGACAGTACTGTAGGGTGTGATACAGTACTGTAGGGTGTGATACAGTACAGTAGGGTGTGAGACAGTACAGTAGGGTGTGATACAGTACTGTAGGGTGTGATACAGTACAGTAGGGTGTGAGACAGTACAGTAGGGTGTGATACAGTACTGTAGGGTGTGATACAGTACTGTAGGGTGTGATACAGTACAGTAGGGTGTGAGACAGTACAGTAGGGTGTCATACAGTACTGTAGGGTGTGATACAGTACAGTAGGGTGTGAGACAGTACTGTAGGGTGTGATACAGTACAGTAGGGTGTGATACAGTACTGTAGGGTGTGATACAGTACAGTAGGGTGTGATACAGTACAGTAGGGTGTGATACAGTACAGTAGGGTGTGATACAGTACAGTAGGGTGTGATACAGTACAGTAGGGTGTGATACAGTACAGTAGGGTGTGATACAGTACAGTAGGGTGTCATACAGTACAGTAGGGTGTCATACAATACTCTAGGATACAAATGATTTTATTATCCTCCAGTTTATGTCTGTTCAACATTCTGAGTCAACTCATGTATTTATCCCAGTGGATACTGGTTTGGAACAGAGAATGCTTATTTGTGTGTGTGTGTGTGTGTGTGTGTGTTTGTGTGTGTGTGTTACAGAGGGGTATTCTGAAGGGAAACGAGGCTATACTAAGTGATAACTCTGAGCGCACTAAATGGGAGGTGATCGGTCCTGGAGGGTTGATGATGTCCATCCCTTCTGTCTGCCTCATCATCCCTCCACCAAACCCACTGTGTGTTGACCTGGCCAACAAGTACGCTTACACACACACATGCACACAAATGTATAAAACAACCCTGTAGGACAACCAAATTTAAGGGAGTGTGTAGTCGAGATTGACCAGAGAATTGCCAAAGAAGATAAGAATAGCTTTAAACATGACTCCATGCTTCACTGTGGGCTGGAGGTCCAGTTAGAGAAGAGCTTATAACACTATAAAATGTGTTCAGAGGGTCAGAGGGGATGATTTGTTATGCATAGGGTTATATAAATTAGATTTTACAGTTGTGTGTGTGTGTGTGTGTGTGTGACAGGAATGAGAAGTATTATGAAGCCGTCTTGAGTATCTGGAACCAACTGTTCATTAACATCAAGAGCCTAATCTCCTGGCAGTACTGTCTGAGAGACATCAACAAGATCAACTCCCTCACTATCAGCATGGTACACACACACACACACACACATCATTCTTCTCAGCATTACAGACCATAGGTGTGATGTATAAAAGCAGTCCCACAATGCACTACATTATTTCTTGTCCTAGTTCAAACATACTACATGTTTTCCCCATGTGCTCGACTTCCAAGCTTTGTGAGAATTTCCTGTTCTCCTCCCTACAGGAACTGTGACATTACTCAGTTTATTTCAGGTTTATATGTATCACAGCTTTATAGAGCTGATCATGAAGGAAGCTGAGACTGAAACTGATCTCCTTTTGATCAGAGCTACGTATGTTTCATGTACAAAATATACAACTGGATTCTTTGTGTTAGTTGTCTCAGATGAAGCCTGAGGAGTACCGGAACATCATTAAGAGTCTGGAGCATCACTATGAGGAGTTTCGGCGTCTCAGTCAACAGTCCAACATGTTTGAAGAAGCAGACCAAAGGAAGATAGCGGCAGAATACAGCGGTGCACAGACATATTACGACACCATCATCACCCAAATACAGCCTGGCATCAGTAAGAGCACACACACACACACACACACACACACACACACACACACACACACACCTGTACTGTCTATGTCACTGTATGTGTGTGTTTTGTGTACAGCTATAGTGAAGCCTCCAGTTAAAGTGGAGGAGGTGAAGGTAGTGAAGACAGTGAACATTACTGAGGTCGACGCAGCCAAAAAGTCAACACTAACATCCAAACCAGCACAAAACCTGCTCACAATCACACACACACTGCGGCGCAGACTGGAGGCAGCAGAGAGCGGCCTGAGCCAAAACCTCCATGTCCCACTGAGAGACAACAGTGTACAAGAGTGTACACAGAGACTGCAGCTATTGCAGGTACACACACACACACACACACACACACACACACATGCGCACACTGATTGAGAGAACTCATATGTATATGACGTATATGACTTTGCCCTTGCATGCTGTCCTACAGTTTCTAGTTGTATTTAAACAGTCAGAATGTGTTTGAGTGTGATGGATTATATAGACAGTAGAGCTGGACTTAACCCTGCTCCTCACTCACACACACACACACACACACACACACACACGTCACACAACAAACATGTGCTGAAGCTCAAGTTTAGACTCGAGTGTAACTGAACCATGCCCCAGTTTTACACAAACTCTTCCCCTGGTGTGTGTGTGTGTGTGTGTGTGTGTGTGTCAGGGTGTTCACCATGACCTGGGCTCGATCCGTGATGAGTATCTGCATCTGAGAGAGTTGGTGATGAAGCAGGAAGCAAACGCTGACCCAGAACAGGCGAAATTCCTCAGAACTGAACTTGATCTCATAAACCAGAAACTGAGCAGCTTACAGAGTTATTCCAAGTCTTATCTACAGAGGTACACACACACACACACACACGCACACACACAGAACTGCTGCTCCACTAGCTCATAAACCTCAGATCATCTAGATGATGATGTTTGATTCAGACCCTGAGTTGAAGTGGTTCAGACTCATTAAGCACTCATCTCTAACATCTTCCAGTGGATCCATTGAGAGGTCAGTCTGAGAGGTGGTCACAATGTGTTGAGAAATCTGGACACTATCCTGAGATGGTCAGTGTAGCAGATCTCTCATAGCTCTCACTCTCACACCTCACTGTGACTGTGTCAGCTAAGTGCAAGGGTTTGGACACCAGGATGTTTTCCTCTCTGGTCTTTTGCTGAAACTACATGAGTGTGATGGTCAGGTCATGTTTAGAATAGAGATTGAGGAGTCTTATATCATTTCTTTTAGCCTGGACAACACCATGTCCATCACACCTGATCATGATGTCCTGTTGGTTCTGATCTTAATAAATCCCAGCTTGTTATGTTGCCATAGAAACAACAAAGAAGCATAAACTCTTCCAGCTTTACCTCTAACTGGTACACAGAGCTGACAGTGGAGACAGTACATGTTAGCTAATGTTTCTGTGTGTGTGTGTGTGTGTGTGTGTGTGTGTGTGTTGCAGGCTCACTGCTCTGAGAGCTCTCCTGCAGAACATCACTCGTGCTGAAGACATTATTAAAGTTCACGAAGCTCGACTGACCGAGAAAGAGACAAGCTCTCTGGACCAGGGTGAACTGCAGGACTATCGTAAAACACTCAAGGTGGACACACACACACACACACACACACACACACACACACACAATCTTTAAGACCTGGCTACATTTAAACATTTTGCACATTTTAACATTGGTGTATTCTGTCATGAATTATCACTTAAAAATATGGTAAAAGACGTAGACACTCGAACAGTTTATGTAAAAACATCTGTGTGTGTGTGCGTGTGTGTGTGTGTGTGTGTGTGTGTGTGTGCAGAACATGAAGGTCGATCTGGACCAGAAAAAGGAGGTACTGGGTGCATTAGAGGTGGACCTGGATCAGGCTTTTCACTGGAATGGACAAATTGATCAGAACTTTCACCAGTGTGACGTGGACTTGACCAAGTTCTCAGATTTAGTGAAGCAAATGAACAATCGCTGGAACCGAATCACCTCTCAGATCAACACCAGGTGAGACACTTAACACTTCCTCTTAACACCAGGTGAGACACTTAACACTTCCTCACCTGTACACAATGGGACTAATGACACGGAATCATCTGGAACACAGGAGTTATTATTAAAGATGAACTAAAAACTACATCTGAGTACAGACGTTTATCGTGTGTGTGTGTGTGTGTGTGTGTATCAGGCTGGGTGATCTGGAGACACAGGAGAAGCAGATCAATCAGTATAAACAGAACAGTTCAAACATCAACCAGTGGATTGACCAAACAAATCATCAACTGGACAAACTGCAGAACTACAAACTGAGCACAATGCAGGACCTGAGTGACCATGTGAACCAACACAAGGTCACACACACACACACACACACACACACATATACATTGGTGTGAAAAAGTGTTTTTATTTTTTCATTTTTTGCACGTTTGTCACACTTTAATGTTTCAGAATATTAGTCAAAGACAACACAAAGACAACACAAATAAACACAAAGATAACAAAAACACAACACAAAGATAACACAAATAAACAAAGACAACACAAATAAACACAAAGATAACAAAAACACAACACAAAGATAACACAAATAAACAAAGACAACACAAAGACAACACAAAGACAACACAAAGACAACACAAAGACAACACAAAGATAACACAAAGACAACACAAATAAACACAAAGATAACACAAAGACAACACAAAGACAACACAAAGATAACACAAGTAAACACAAAGACAACACAAGTAAACACAACATGCAGTTTTTAAATGAAGGTTTTTATCATTAAGGGAAAACAAACCCACATGGCCCTGAGTGAAAAAGCCACATTGGAGGGTTTTCGAGCATGAAGCAGCTTTTTAAATCAGCCCCAGACCATCACACACACATTGGTATGTTGTTCTTATTCTGAAATGCCAGAGGGACACACACCTTCCAAAAAGTTCACCTTTTGTCTCATCAGTCCACAGAGTATTTTCCCAAAAGTCTTGGGGATCATCAAGATGTTTTCTGGCAGATCTGAGACAAGCCTTTATGTTCTTTTTGCTCAGCAGCGGTTTGGGGTCATTTCAGCGGTTCGGTTCGGCGACTCCTGGGAAGGTTCACCACTGTTCCATTGTTTTGGCCATTTGTGTATAACGGCCAGTCCCAACGCTTTAGAACCTGATAGAGCTCAATGACCTTTTCTTATTTGATCCTGAATTACTTCTGAGAATCTTTTGTTCTACTTCACTTTGTCACTCAGGTCATATTTAAGTGATGTATTGATAGTGAACAGGTGTGGCAGTAACCAGGTGTGGGTGTGGCTAGAGAACATGTACTCAGGTGTGAGAAACCACAGTAATGTTTTAACCAGGGGGCAAATACTTTTTCACACAGTGCCGTGTGGGTTTGGATTTTGTTTTCCCTTAATAATAAAAACTGCATGTTGTGTTTACTCGTGTTATCTGTGACTAATATTTATATTTGTTTGATGATCTGAAACATTAAAGTGTGACAAACGTGCAAAAAAATAAAAATCAGGAAGGGTGCCAAGACTTTTGTTATTGTTCACAACATGGTTGAACATGTTCTCTGTGTCTGTTTATTGTCTTGTATTTTTTTGTTTCGTCTGTCTTTTGTCCTGCACTGTTTAACACATGTACAAATACACACGCACACACACACATATACATGCGTATATACACACAGACATATACACACTATATATACACACACACGCACACCTATACATGCGTATATACACACAGACATATACACACTATATATATATATATATACACACACACTATATATACACACATACACACACACACACACACACATATACATGCGTATATACACACAGACATATACACACTATATATACACACACACGCACACATATACATGCGTATATACACACAGACATATACACACTATATATATATACACACTATATATACACACATACACACACACACACACACATATACATGCGTATATACACACACACGCACACACAGACATATACACACTATATATACACACACACGCACACACAGACATATACACACTATATATACACACATACACACACACACACACACATATACATGCGTATATACACACACACGCACACACAGACATATACACACTATATATACACACACGCACACACAGACATACACACACTATATACACACACACACACATGCACACACAGACATATACACACTATATATACACACACACGCACACACAGACATATACACACTATATACACACGCACACAGACATATACACACTATATATACACACACACACACGCACACACAGACATATACACACTATATATATACACACACACACACGCACACACAGACATATACACATTATATATACACACACACACGCACACACAGACATATACACACTATATATACACACACACGCACACACAGACATATACGCACTATATATACACACACGCACACACAGACATACACTATATATACACACACACACACGCACACAGACATACACACTATATATACATACACATGCACACACAGACATATACACACTATATACACACACACGCACACACAAACATACACACACTATATATATACACGCACACACAGACATATACACACTATATATGTACACACACGCACACACAGACATATACACACTATATATACACACACACGCACACACAGACATATACACACTATATATACACACACATGCACACACAGACATATACACACTATATATACACACACACGCACACACAGACATATACACACTATATATACACACACACGCACACACAGACATACACACACTATATATACACACACACACATGCACACAAACACATACAAATATGTACACAAATACACAAACACACACAGACATATACACACTATATATACACACACACGCACACACAGACATACACACACTATATACACACACACACACATATGCACACACAAACACATACAAATATGTACACAAATACACAAACACACAGACATATACACACTATATATACACATACACGCACACACAGACATATACACACACACACATGCACACACAAACACATACAAATATGTACACAAATACACAAACACACACAGACATATACACACTATATATACACATGCACACACACACACACACATGTTCCCTCACACACACATACACCCACACTCAAACACATGTTCACACACATTCACACACACACACATACACCCACACTCAAACACATGTTCACACACACACTCACGCTTACACACACACACACACACACACACACTCTTTCTGACTGTATGATTGTGTGTGTAACAGACGCTGCACTCTGAGATCAAGGGGAAAAAGGACAAAGTTGATGACGTGCAGAAGGATGCAAACACCTGTGCTGCTTCCATAAAGGTACACACACACACACACACACACACACACACACACACACAAGATAAACCTCTGCACACTCAGGCTGCAGCTATATGCACACTTCTGCACTTAATTATAATTTTGTACAGATGCTGCACATTATGACAGATATTTCTTCAGCTGTGAGTTTAGATCTCTTGTGTAAGATCTGCCTGTTGTTTGGTGATCAGGATTATGAGCTGGAGTTGGCGTCATACAGCGCTGGTTTGGAGACACTGCTGAACATTCCCATCAAGAGGACCATGCTGCAGTCTCCAGCGACGGTCCTGAGCCAAGAGGTACACAGAGTTATCTCTATACAATAAACCAGCACAAGATGGTAGTAACATCAGTTAATAGGTAAATACTTACTAGGTAAAAGTGCCATACACCAGGAATCACAATGTAGTTAACTAGCTGGTTAATTAGGGTTGACACTAAGATAACTAATAACAGCTAACTCTGTTTTAAGTTTTCAGTCAATACACATTACCTGAGACGTTTTCCTGTGACTGTAAACTCACTCTGGAGCTGAACTTTACACCACGTCATGTTCTTACTGTTTATGTGTTGTTTTTTACATAATATGACTTGACTCTTGACTTGACAGATAAACAGTATCAGTCGCTACACACAGCATCAGTCGCTACACACAGCATCAGTCGCTACACAGTGTCATTCACTACACACAGCATCAGTCGCTACACACAGTATTAGTAACTACACACAATCTCTGTAACTACACACAGTATCAGTAACTTCACACACAGTCGCTACACACAGCTTTAGTCACTACACACAGTATTAGTAACTACACACAGTATCAGTCACTACACAAAAAGAATCTTTTGGTACATCAAACCTCATGAGATTAATAAATAAAATGTCAGTCGTTATTTTTTTTACATCATATTACTGTACTGATGGTCCTTCTTTCTCCATCCATGTCAGGCTGCGGATGTTCAGTCTCATTATATCGAGCTGCTGACTCGCTCGACAGATTACTACAAGTTCCTCACTGAGATGCAGAAGAACATGGAGGAGCTAAAGGTGAGTTCTCATGTTATAGACTGTATCCTAATAATAATCGAATAAACTGTGTGTTATGTGACGAATGAGCAAACATATTTTATTAAAAAAAGAAAACACTTTACACCATGTGTTTACAGAACAATAATCAGTCATGTGTGATGAAGAGGCATAACCTTCAAAAAATAGAATAAATGACATTCATACATATAGGTTTATGGTTACATTCAATATCATTCCCCTGCAATGTGCTCTTTTATTTTCAGATACGAAACACTCGAATCGACCTTCTGGAGGAAGAACTAAGGCGTCTGAAGGATGAACTGCAGGATCGCACACAGAAGAACAGATCCCTGGAGGAAATCTTGGCCCGTTACAAACTAGAACTCTCCCAGTCTAAGGAACAGTTAATTTCTATGGAGGAAGTTAAGAGCACTGAGGTCATGAGGTATCATGCAGCTAAGGAGAACCTGGACACCACTCAGTATCAGCTAAAAGACCTAAATGACCAGGTGGCACGGCTTACTCTGCTTATTGAGGAGGAGAAACGTAAGAGAAGGCTGGCTGAGGAGCGTTATACCAGCCAACAACAGGAGTACGAGGTGGCCATCCGCAAGAGAGAGAAAGAGCTGGATGAACTTAACTGGTCCAAAATTGACTTTGAGAAGTCCATCAAGGACAAGGAGCGGGAGATTGAACGTCTGAAGATGCAGTTGGAGGACGAGGCCTCTCGACGCCGATCAGCGGAATCTGAAACTGCTAAGGTAAGAAACCAGTTCAACCAGGAGATGAGTACACTAAAACAAACGTATGAGTCTGAGATCCACATCACAAAAACCACTGTGATAAAGGACATGCAGCAAAAGGAGGAGGACTCTGCTGCCCTGAAGCTGCAGCTGGAGAGGCTTGTGGATGAGAAAAAGGATTTTGAAGAGGAGCTCAGGCGGCTTCATTTGTCCATCAGCCAAATGGAAGAAGCAAGGAAGAGAGCTGAGCAAGAAACACACCAACAAAGATCCTTAGGAACAGAGGAGACCAGAAGGCGAAAGGAACTAGAGATAAATGTTCAAACAATCACAAGACAGAGGACTGATCTTGAGAAGAGGTACAATGAAGAACTTGCACAGGCCAACAACAAAGTGCAAGAAAAGGTTCGTCAGATTTCGGTCCTCACTCAGAACCTGGATGATGAGACCCGAAAGAGAAGAGCTCTGGAACAAGAGAATCAAAGATTACGGCAGTCAGAGGCAGACATGTTGGCCAAGCACTCTTCCTCGCTGGAACTTATCAACAAGCTAAAAATCACAGAGAAAGAGACAAACCTTATTCGTGTCGAGCTGGAGAAGCAAGCAAGTGAAAAAGGAAAAGTGGAGCAAAGTGCTTCCAGGATGCAGACTCGCATTATAAATTTGCAGACCATGATAGAAAACCTCGAGGCTGAGCTGGAGAAAGAGAAAAAAGGCAGCCAGGATGAACTTACAAGGAGGAAGAGGATAGAGGTTGAACTGGAAAGAGTGAATCAGTTGTGTAGAGAGTACACAACTACCATTAACACTCTCCATTCTCATAAGGAAGAGGAGAATGCCACCAACCGAAGACATGAACAGGACCTTCGCTGTGTCCAGGAGGAGCTGGACAGATGTCGGAAGGAACACACTATAACTTCTGAGAATCTCTCCAGGCTAACCACCGAGCTGAAGGCCTTGCAACAACAGCTGACTCAAGAGCAGGCCCGTGTCCGGGAGGTCAGCCTACGCAATGAGAGTCTGTACAAGACTATAGAGGAGAAAAGCAGAGTGTTAAATGAAAGCATGTCAGAAACTGAGAAACTCAAGAGTCTTACTCAGAACCTTACCAAGGAAAGGCTGAGGCTAGAGGAGGAGCTAAGGAGTGTACGCCAGGAACGGGATGATTTACGCAACAACAAAAACAGCAACGAAAGTGAATATATGTCCCAACTGTCAGCCATACAGCTCCAGCTTCAGAGCTCAAATAAGAGAAGCCTAGAACTCCAAGGCCACATTAGTGAGCTGACAAAAGAGAGGGAAAATTTAAACAAGGAAATAGGCAAAATCCAAAAGCAATATACGGAGGTATTTTTGTGGAAAATTACATTATCAAATCCACCAAATTCCTGTAAATGCTGCTTTTTCTAAACACTTCTGCTGAACTTTGCTTTATAACTGTGCATAATCTTTAATCAGATCACCCACTTTACTACTCCAATAATTAATTCCATGCATCTACTTTCATGCTTCATCCTTAAAGATGTTTTTTTTGTATCATGGTTCAAGTGGTTAACTGTATAGTAATGTTATGTTCTTCTTTTCTTTCCAGACATCTCTGATAATCCATGAGTCTCAGACACACTACAAGGAAATTCTACAAGAGAGGGATAGTCTCCTGGCCAAGCTTAAGTTGCTGGAAATGGACAAAGTGAAGCAGCAGCGCTCTGAAGAAGAGCTGAGCCGTATCAGGCTGTCAATAGAATCAGAGCTACGTCAGAAGCAGCGCCTTCAGGAAGAGATGGACAAAATCCGCAAAGATTTTAACTACTGGAAAAGCCAATATGAGATAAAGGAAGGTCAGGTTAAACAGTGCCAGGCAGATAAAGACAAGGCAGAGAGAGACAGGGCTTCACTGCACAGTGAGATAACAAAACTGACCACTGAACTCAGAAGTGTGGAGGAACGCTACCGGAGCCGGCTACAACGCTCAGAGATTGAAGTGTCTGAACTCACCCGCAAGCGAGAGGCTCTGGAACTGGAGCTGAGGAAGCTGCAACAACGTCCAAGTGCTTTAGCTAAACAGACTCAGACAGATGAGAAGGTGGTCACAATTGACCCATCAAAATTGGTTTTTGATGGCATTCGCAGAAAGGTCACAGCTCACCAGCTGTGTGACTGTGGTATCATTGATAAATCTACCCTTGATAAGCTGTTGAAGGGCCAGATCACAGTGTCAGATGTTTCGGTGGGAATTCAGCCCGGTCTTAAGGGTACAGGGGTTATCGCAGGTGTTCAGAAAGATTCCCAAGGCAGAATGCCAATCTCAGAAGCTAAAAGTAAGAACCTGCTTAGTCCACAGAGTGCCATAATGTTACTGGAAGCTCAAGCTGCCACTGGCTACATGATTGATCCAAAGTTTAATGAGAAGATGCCAGTAGATACAGCCTGCTCAAGAGGTATTGTTGATACAGAGGACAGGGACGTCCTTATTACAGCTGAAGCAGCTTGCACAGGGTTCAAGGATCCATTCACAGGGAAACTATTGTCCATTGGACAGGCATGCAAGAAAGGTCGACTTGACAAGGAAAAGGCCATTCAACTGCTCCAAGCCCAAGAAGCAGTGGGAGGTATAATTGACCCTGTGATAAGTGTGTTTCTACCCAAAGATGTTGCCTTAGACCGTGGCTTGATTGATGAAGAGCTCTATCGTGCACTGAACAAAAAGCCAGCTTGTTATATTGATCCAGCAACTGCAGAGAAGATCAGCTACAGTGATTTGAGGAGGAAGTGTATCACAGAACCTGCAAATGGCCTTCTTCTTCTCTCTGTAAACAATTGTGACAACTCGGATTTTGTCCAGGGAATCCGTGGCCAAGTCTCACTCACTGAGCTTGTAAATTCCAGCCTAATAACAGAGGGAGATGTGGACAAGGTGAAACGAGGCCAGCTCACAACTAAGGATATTGAAAGTAAGCTGAAGATGTACCTATCTGGCTCTGGCTGCATTGCTGGCATTTATGATGAGGCTAAGGATAGAGTCCTGCCTTTCTACCAGGCCATGAAAGAAAATCTTCTCCGTCCGGGAACAACGTTGGAGCTTCTGGAAGCCCAGGCAGCATCAGGCTTTATGATTGATCCAGTCAATAATGTCTACCTGACGGTGGAGGAAGCATGGAAGAGAGGCCTAGTGGGTAAAGAA
This sequence comes from Tachysurus vachellii, assembly GCF_030014155.1. Classification (NCBI taxonomy): domain Eukaryota; kingdom Metazoa; phylum Chordata; class Actinopteri; order Siluriformes; family Bagridae; genus Tachysurus; species Tachysurus vachellii. The sequence goes on from NC_083466.1 coordinate 31,501,840, forward strand.
TTTAAAGATAAACTCATGTCTGCTGAGAAGGCTGTGACTGGATACCGCGATCCCAATACAGGGCAACTCATCTCACTCTTTCAAGCTATTGAGAAAGAGATTATTGAAAAGGGGCATGGAGTTAGGCTTCTGGAGGCTCAGATAGCCAGCGGTGGCATCATCGATCCTAAAGAGAGCCATCGCATTGATGTGGAAGTGGCTTACCGAAGAGGTTACTTTGACCGTGAGATGAACGAAATACTGACATATGAAGGTGATGATACAAAGGGCTTCTTCGACCCAAACACTCATGAAAATCTGACCTATCTGCAGCTTCAGAAGAGATGTATTAAGGACCCTGGGACTGGTTTGCTTTTGCTGCCTCTGAAGGACAAAAACAAGCAGAAGCAGCAGTCAAGTCAAAAAAACACTCTTCGCAAAAGGAGAGTAGTGATCGTAGACCCTGACACAGGCAAAGAAATGTCTGTTCGTGAGGCTTATCACAGAGAGCTGATTGACTATGACACATTTCTGAATCTTTCGGAACAAGAGTGTGAGTGGGAAGAGATCACCATCACAGATTCAGCTGGCAAGACTCGACTCGTTATTGTTGACCGTAAAACAGGTACACAGTATGATGTCCAGGACTCCCTGGACAAGGGCCTTATTAAGAAAAGTGCCTTAGACCAGTACCGCTCAGGATCTCTCACGCTCACCCAGTTTGCTAATCTCTTTTCAAGCAGAGGAACAGGCACTGAGCTTTCCATTTGTACCAGCATTCCAGAAGATGTTACAACCTGCAGTAGCCCCACTGAAGTTACACCATCTTCTCCAACTGTCCGCAAACGCTTTGCTAGTGTTTCCATTACTCTCTCCCCTCCTTGTGATATACTGGACGACCAAAGCCCAGTGGCAGCAATCTTTGACACTGAAACCTTGGAGAAGATCACAATAGCCGAAGCTCTGCGTCGTGGAATAGTCGACACCATCACTGCGCAGCGGCTCCTGGAGGCGCAAGCATGCACTGGAGGCATCATAAACCCTGCCAATGGCAAAAGGCTCTCTCTGCAAGATGCTGTGCATCATAGCATCATTGATGAGGACATGGCCAACAAGCTCAAACCAGCTCAAAAAGCTTACCTTGGATATGAGGACATGAAGACCAAAAGGAGAATGTCTGCTGCAGAGGCCATTAAAGAGAAATGGTTGCCATATGAGGCTGGGCAGAGGTTCCTGGAATTCCAGTACCTGACTGGAGGACTGCTGGAACCTGAAAGTGGTAAGCGAATCAGCATCGAAGAAGCCATACGAAGAGGATGGCTGGATGGTAAAGGAGCCCAGAAGCTGCAGGACACCAGGAACTACTTGAAGAGCCTCACCTGCCCTAAAACTAAGTTGAAGATTTCATACAAAGAGGCAATGGACAACTGCATGGTGGAAGAGAACAATGGCCTGAAGATGCTCCAAGCCACATCTATGTCCACCAAGGGTATCAGTAGCCCATATAACATCTCCTCTGGACCCAACTCCCGCTCTGGATCTAGAGCCGGGTCCCGGGGAAGCTCCAAGAGTGGATCCCGCCGAGGCAGTGTGGATTACTCCACCTCTACTTATGCTTACAGCTCCTCCACCACTAGCTCTTTTACATCCTTCCCTTAATGTTTTCATACATGTGTCTGTTAGAGCTAATACTTTTTTCATACACAACTGCTCATTTTTCATATATATATCAAAATCTATTAGAATTAACGAGGGTTTGGGAATATTATACATGACTCATACGGGTGATGGATTTTCACTTACTTTATCAGCTTTATTTGGGTGCCTCTGATCATTTAAATTGTCATTTTTAGGTGCTTGTTTATCTGTCCTGCATTTATCAGTAGATCCTTACACTGTGTTTAGGGGTGTGATTAAACATTAAAATTCACATGTATTGAAATATCTACACAAATGTTTTATTTTCATAGTTATTTGGAATTAAATTGAACAGTTTTACAGAATTAAATTGATAATGCAGACATTTCTAAAACCAGAGAAATAAATTAGAGTAACTATATTATTAGAGTTAATAAGAGCATATCATTTTATAAAATGTAAAAAAAAATGTCAAAACACTGTACTAACAAAAGATGGCAAATGATAAATAAACTAATTTTCCACTTTGGGTAATTTGTTGTTAATTTCTGTGATCTGTTCATTGTGACGTGTTGATTTCTTGGGAATCCTCTCAATCGTTAAGAAATGTGTGTTTAAGCGCATTTATGACTGAAAGGATTGCGAAAAGTGTTAGAGTATAAAAAGAGAATATTGTGCTTACTTTACTTAAATTACTACAATATAAATAGCACAATGACTAAAGATAAAGCAGTGTATAGAAGTTAAGTGAGAGTTATAGGGGAGACCAGGGACAGCTGTAACACTTTTTGCAATTTTTAGCAATACATCAAAAACCATTTTTACTGGAATAACCAATTTGTTATATTATAAACTTCAATCTGTCAAATGCTGAAACAATCTATTTAAGTGGTTTTATGAATTATGTACAGGTTGTAAAATTGATTTTAATACAGACTCTCTACTGTTACAACCGTCCAGTGTACAGGGACGGTTGTAACGCATGTCATCTCATGTGAGCTAGCTTGACTGCTAGTTTGACACTTGTTAGCCATTTATATTTTTAGCTTACAAAATAGTGATTCTAATAATACTTGTTTGAATTCATAGACATTTGATCCTATAACAGCATCCAAAAAAGTACATCAGAAAGAAAAGTAATTTTTTTACCTCAAAAACAAGCTTTTGTAGATAACGCCGTCAGGAAGATTCAGATGTGGCTCCCTTTATGGTAAAAATGGAGAGAGACTAACTGAGCATGTGCACAGTGAGTGTCATCACTCTAGGTTGTTTCTGATTGGAGGAATTCAAGGTGTTACAATCGTCCCCTGTTACAACTGTCCCTGGTCTCCCCTACACACGTGGCTGGAGTTTGTGTAGAACAGGGACTTTTCAGTGTATGAGATCAGACGTGTTAAATCCAGCACCACTCTCTGACGTGTCACACGGAAACACTGGCTGAAAACACTATATTAAATATATAAACACAGATAATACAATATAGAACTATTGAAAACATGAATAAAGTCAATTTAAAATACACTAACTGTGTATCAGATTAGACAGATCTAAATCAGAGTCATTGCTGATTTCTTTATATATATAATTAAAAATATATCAGTTTCTCAGTGAGATCAAGTCAAGGACCTTTTATTGTCATTACATCCATATATATATGTGACACAGTACACAATGAAATGAGACAACGTTCCTCCAGGATCAGGGAGCTACACAGAACAACACAGAGATAAGGACTGAAGTAAGTTAGTCCATCTGTGCAACCTGGTGTACACAGCAAACACACTACAGGCCAGTAAATAGCACTGAGCAGTGTGCTAGAAGAGTATTCAGAAGAGTTTGTGTGGTGTGTGTGGGGTTAAGTGTGTTTGTGGTTTAGAGTGTGTGTGAGGGCTGTGTGTGTTTTAGAGTGTGTGTTAGTGGTGTGTGTGGGTTGTGTGTGGGGTGAAAGGTGTGTGAAGAGAGTGTGTCAGGGGTGTGCGGGATGAAGAGTGTGAGGGGGTGTGTGGGGTAAAGAGTGTGTGTGAGGGTGAAGAGTGTGTGTGTGAGGGGTGTCTGGGATGAAGAGTGTGTATGAGGGGTGTGTGGGATGTGTGTGTGTAAAGGGGTGTGTTCAGGGTGAAGAGTGTGTGTGGGGTGAAGAGTGTGTGTGAGGGCTGTGTGGGGTGAGGGGTACGTGTAAAGAGTTGTGTGGGTTGAATAGTGTGTGTTTAACGATTGTTGTCCATTCTGTGACCTCAACACATCCCACACAACTGTGGTTGTCTGTTCTTTATTTTATTCTCTGCTGCAATACTGATCGTATCTGAGGAATACATCAGAATGTATTATAACACAGAGTGAAAACACTCTCACAAACTCGACAAAGTTCCCATCAGACATATAAACCCATCCAACTCACTGGCATTTTTCTGCTCTAATCACAGTAAGATTAAACAAACTCAGAAGTGTTAATATGAGCTTTTCCAATGTAAACATTTGTAGTGATTATTTCAACAAATGTACAAAGAAACAAAAACAGTTCCTAAAGTTTGGGCTTCTGAACATTAGATCACCCAAAGCACTTATTGTAAATGAAATCATCTCAGACAAACAGCCTTACTGCAGTCTGTCTTACTGAAACGTGGATTAAACCAAATGATTACATCGGTCTAAATGAGTCTCTACACCATCAGGATATATCTATAAGTATGAGCGTCGTCAGACTGGTGGTGGAGGTGGTGTTAACACTATCTTTAGTGATTTCCTTACTGTTACTCAGAGAACACAGTATAGATTTAAGTCTTTTGAAGTGCTTGTTCTTAATGTCACACTCTCGCACATACACACAAAAAAAATCCCTGATGTTTCTTGCTCTAGTGACCGTGTACAGACCCCCAGACCCCCGAGGGCCCTACACCGATTTTCTTTTTTGCAGAGAATTTGCAGATTTTCTTTCAGACCTATTGGTTAACTTTGATAAAGCATTTTACTTGATAAAGGAGATTTTAACATTCACGTTGACGACACAAACGATGCTTTAGGACTCACATTCATGGACCTACTCAACTCATTTGGGCTTAAACAAAACATCACTAGAGCAACACATCGTCTTAATCACACACTAGATTTAATAATATCACACAAAATAGATGTCACTGATATAGATATTATACCTCAAAGTGATGACATCACAGACCATTACCTCATACTGTACACACTACCTGTAGAACAGACTAACTGTGTCTCACCACGTTATCGACTCAGTAGAACTATTATTCTGACCACTAAAGACAGATTCACAAATAACCTGCCTGATCTGTCTGGACTTCTTACTGTACCCTTAAACACAGGTGATCTAGATGTAATGACTAACAGCATAGACACTATATTCACTAGTACATTAGACACTGTTGCAAATCAAATTATCTTTGAGAACTAAGTGAGATTATATTATATTATATTATATTATATTATATTATATTATATAAATATATATATATTACATATTATATTATATTATATTATATTATATTATATTATATTATATTATATTATATTATATTATATTATGGGGGTCACGGTGGCTTAGTGGTTAGCACGTTCGCCTCACACCTCCAGGGTTGGGGGTTCAATTCCCGCCTCCACCTTGTGTGTGTGGAGTTTGCATGTTCTCCCCGTGCCTCGGGGGTTTCCTCCGGGTACTCCGGTTTCCTCCCCCGGTCCAAAGACATGCATGGTAGGTTGATTGGCATCTCTGGAAAATTGTCTGTAATGTGTGATTGCGTGAGTGAATGAGAGTGTGTGTGTGTGTGTGTGTGTGTGTGTGTCTGTGCCCTGTGATGGGTTGGCACTCCGTCCAGGGTGTATCCTGCCTTGATGCCCGATGACGCCTGAGATAGGCACAGGCTCCTCGTGACCCGAGGTAGTTCGGATAAGCGGTAGAAGATGAATGAATGAATGAATATTATATTATATTATATTATATTATATTATATTATATTATATTATATTATATTATATTATTTAATCAGCTACATTGAGGTTATAATACTATAATAGTTAGGTGAGTAAACATAAAGCACAGCTTTGTCACTGATATGTTTTTTATTCCTGAAGATTTCATAAATATTTCATCAGAAAACCAGATCTTACTAAGAACACTGTGGAAGGAGTTTGGCGTGTTTATCGGCTGCAGTCCAGTAGATGGCACTAAAACACTTTTCAGTAGATCGTCTATAACCTTTAATTCATAATCTGCTCATGGAAAGATGAATCAGAATTTGGAGCAGAACAGTGCTACAATGTGCAAGACATGAGGTTCTCCAGAAGCAGGAACTTGTTAGGTTACTGCTCACAGTGCACCACACTCCCTCAGATCTTCTAGCACTGCTTATCTGGTCCCACCATCTCTCAGGGCACAAAGGAGTTCGAGACTCTTCTCTGTTTTGGCACTGAGGTGGTGGAATCCCATGGATGTCCAAACAGTCGAGTCACTGACTGTCTTCATACCTTATGCCTGTGTCACCTTCTGACTATCCTCATTTATAGTACTAGAACATCTTTTAGTACAAGTTGTTATTTTACAGGGGGTCACGGTGTCTTAGTGGTTAGCACGTTCACCTCACACCTCCAGGGTTGGGGGTTCGATTCCCGCCTCCACCTTGTGTGTGTGGAGTTTGCATGTTCTCCCCGTGCCTCGGGGGTTTCCTCCGGGTACTCCGGTTTCCTCCCCCGGTCCAAAGACATGCATGGTAGGTTGATTGGCATCTCTGGAAAATTGTCCGTAGTGTGTGATTGTGTGAGTGAATGAGAGTGTGTGTGTGCCCTGTGATGGGTTGGCACTCCGTCCAGGGTGTATCCTGGCTTGATGCCCGATGACGCCTGAGATAGGCACAGGCTCCCCGTGACCTGAGGTAGTTCGGATAAGCGGTAGAAGATGAGTGAGTGAGAATTACTACATAAAACTTTATTGCGTTAAATTTTTACTTCTCTTCTATGAGCTAGTGTTTCCAAAGGGGTTAAAACTCCTTGGACCAACAAAACTCACCAAAATCTCCACAATCTTTTATCTTCACCATTTTGTAAAAATTAATGAAATTTAAAAAAAAAAACAAAGTGTATCTTGCAGATTCTGTGTTGTACCTGTAGATGGAGCTGATGAGTACTTTACGCTGTGTGGATTATTAGTGTTGAGCAATAAAATGATCAGTTTATTTCATGATGCAGAGATTTTGTCATTGACAGTGAGAAACTCCAACAAGAGCTGTGAGGGATGGACAGATGGGGACTAGAAGGGTGTTCTATAAAACTGTGCTGGAGATGGAATTCTATTTAGTGATAACTATGGATCAAACTGATGAAATCAAATAGCCCAGATAACAGTTATAGAAAGTGACTACAATAAATAAGCATGATGACGTGCCTTTATTCCTCTTAGGTGTCTATTAGTAGGTGTTTATTCTGCTCAGGTCACAGTGGCGTTTATTCTGCTCAGGTCACAGTGGTGTTTATTCTGCTCAGGTCACAGTGGTGTTTATTCTGCTCAGGGTCACAGAGGTGTTTATTCTGTTCGGGGTCACAGTGGTGTTTATTCTGCTCAGGTCACAGAGGTGTTTATTCTGCTCAGGTCACAGAGGTGTTTATTCTGTTCGGGGTCACAGTGGTGTTTATTTTGCTCAGGTCACAGTGGTGTTTATTTTGCTCAGGTCACAGTGGTGTTTATTCTGCTCAGGTCACAGTGGTGTTTATTTTGCTCAGGTCACAGTGGTGTTTATTCTGCTCAGGTCACAGTGGTGTTTATTCTGCTCAGGTCACAGTGGTGTTTATTCTGCTCAGGTCACAGAGGTGTTTATTCTGTTCGGGGTCACAGTGGTGTTTATTCTGCTCAGGTCACAGTGGTGTTTATTCTGCTCAGGTCACAGTGGTGTTTATTCTGTTCAGGGTCACAGTGGTGTTTATTCTGCTCAGGTCACAGTGGTGTTTATTCTGCTCAGGTCACAGTGGTGTTTATTCTGCTCAGGTCACAGAGGTGTTTATTCTGTTCGGGGTCACAGAGGTGTTTATTCTGTTCGGGATCACAGTGGTGTTTATTCTGCTCAGGTATCAGTGGTGTTTATTCTGCTCAGGTCACAGTGGTGTTTATTCTGCTCAGGGTCACAGAGGTGTTTATTCTGTTCGGGGTCACAGTGATGTTTATTCTGCTCAGGTCACAGAGGTGTTTATTCTGCTCAGGTCACAGAGGTGTTTATTCTGTTCGGGGTCACAGTGGTGTTTATTCTGCTCAGGTCACAGTGGTGTTTATTTTGCTCAGGTCACAGTGGTGTTTATTCTGCTCAGGTCACAGTGGTGTTTATTCTGCTCAGGTCACAGTGGTGTTTATTCTGCTCAGGTCACAGTGGTGTTTATTCTGCTCAGGTCACAGAGGTGTTTATTCTGCTCAGGTCACAGAGGTGTTTATTCTGTTCAGGGTCACAGTGGTGTTTATTCTGCTCAGGTCACAGTGGTGTTTATTCTGCTCAGGTCACAGAGGTGTTTATTCTGTTCGGGGTCACAGTGGTGTTTATTCTGCTCAGGTCACAGTGGTGTTTATTCTGCTCAGGTCACAGTGGTGTTTATTCTGTTCAGGGTCACAGTGGTGTTTATTCTGCTCAGGTCACAGTGGTGTTTATTCTGCTCAGGTCACAGTGGTGTTTATTCTGTTCGGGGTCACAGTGGTGTTTATTCTGCTCAGGTCACAGTGGTGTTTATTCTGCTCAGGTCACAGTGGTGTTTATTCTGTTCGGGGTCACAGTGGTGTTTATTCTGCTCAGGTCACAGTGGTGTTTATTCTGTTCGGGGTCACAGTGGTGTTTATTCTGCTCAGGTCACAGTGGTGTTTATTCTGTTCAGGGTCACAGTGGTGTTTATTCTGCTTGGGGTCACAGTGGTGTTTATTCTGCTCAGGTCACAGTGGTGTTTATTCTGCTTGGGGTCACAGTGGTGTTTATTCTGATTCACAGTGAGTTGCCTGTGTTGGTCATCTGGATTAATGAAGATAATTATGGGATGGCAGAGGGGTGACCATGGACCAAACTCTGAGTTTGATAATGGAGGTCATTTTTATTGTTGTTGTTGTTGTTGTTGTTTTATATAAACTGTACCTATAAGTATTTGCACCTGTAGTCCCATCCAAATGTAAGGCAAGGTCTTTTGTTTGTGTTGTACACCGAATGCCCAAATGAAACACAAATGACTTCAGTGCAAAGTAAAAACAAAAGATCTGGCCTTGTTCCAGTGCCATGAGATGGGACCGTAGTCGAGTCAGTTCCTTGTAAAGGTGTAATTCATAACATAATATTCATGAACAATACAGTATTTTGTACAGTGTCCTTATGTCATTGTACAATATTCTTTTATTTCACATTAAAATTTTTATCATTTTGCCACTTTTCCAAAACCATACCAGAGATGCTGAGATCAATGCAAATCAGAGACACTGTTTCCATAGGAGACGCCAAGGAGACCAAGAGTAGACCCTGTAGCAGGTCATGGGCTCTACACCAATAAAGACTTGAGTCAGTGTTGCTATGACAATGCTGTCTTTGCAGGTTGATGTATGTTTTCCACCTGCATGAAATTTGCATTGCTCATTTTCACAGATACTCAATCAGAGCCATGTTCCACATCCTGCTTTCCTGCGTAATACCTTCTTGAGTTAATAAAGATCTTGAGGCTTTAGAGCCACAATCTGACTCCTCACACTGAGAGATGAAGATGAAGGCTGTTCTCTCCATCCTCCTCTTGGCAGCTATGACAGGAGCTTCTACTCATCTGCGTTGGAAAAAATACATTTTTGTCAATTTACAGCATAACTGGACTGAAGCTTAGGAGTACTGCAGGAAGAACTATGTTGATTTATCATCCATTGAAACAGAAGAAGAACTACATCAATTCCAAAGTGATATAAATACTCAATGTTTCTCTAACTGCTGGATTGGTCTGAGCAGGATTCAACAAATGAACTTTAATAATTGGTCTGATGGAAGTCTTCTAATATTCAGTTACTGGTCCACTAAAGAATTGTTTACTGACTATTCTAAAAACTGTGTATATATACACAATCACTGGCATTCTGATTTCTGTAGCCAATCTCTAAACTTTGTCTGCTACACTTGGGTTTATTCTCTGGTTGTGGTGCAGGAGATGAAGACCTGGGAAGAAGCGTTGAACTACTGCAGAACAAAATACTCAGGCCTGGTGAGCTTCTTCACAGACTCTGATCATGCTGCAGTCAACAACAAGACAGATGAAAATTCTAACAAGTGTTTTCTGGACCAGTCTGCACTTCCTGGATGGATCATGGTTCTGGGTGAATTCCACCCAGAATGAAGAAGAAGAGAACAGGATCTTTATGCCCTCATGTCCTGCTCCACGTTACCATTGTGGAGCCTGAAGCACCAAGTCTAATGTCCTGGAGAACTGAGACTGTGAGGAGAAAATGAACTTCGTCTGCTACAATGAAACAATGTGAGTTATTAAATTCCTGAAAGAGCTTCTTCAGGGATCAGACACACACTTTGATCTGATGCATTTCTGAGACTTCATATTGACATAAATAAAACTGTCCTTTAATTAGATTAAAGTGGATTTCTAAAATCAAATGCAAATTAATAACATTCCTTTAATTCATCTGCAGGAATTAAATCATGCTGAAGATGTTCACTGCAATCAAAATGGAGAAGAAAAGAAGATGGTTTACATTTCCATCAACAATACTAACATTAACGTAAACTAAATGATTTATTTTCTTTGTTTTAAGATTTCCTTCATTAATCTGTCTTAAATATACATTAGAATGTTGCAGGTGTTAGTTGTTATAGATGATATTTATCATATTTACTCTCACAGTTTGGTGATTAATAAATGTAATGGATGTTTGAATGGAACCTCAAATGTGTGCTTTTATATACATTAATGACCCATAAAATAATAAAAGATTAAACTCACTCCTGTTTTTAATATAATTTTCTCCTAAATCATCAGAAGATCATGAAGATCATCAGCTCTTTTTCTCCATGATGTTTAAAATATACGTAAAGGATTGAAGTGTTTTCTGTGGTAGTTTATGGGCTAATAGTGTTTCTGAATAATCTGAGTGATTCATCAGGGTTAATGAGGATTGTCAATAAGATAACTAATAACAGCTAAATCTGTATTGAGTCCTCAGTCTTGCCTTGATGCCCGATGACGCCTGAGATAGGCACAGGCTCCCCGTGACCCGAGGTAGTTCGGATAAGCGGTAGAAAATGAGTGAGTGAGTGAGTGAGTGAGTGAGTGAGTGAGTGAGTGAGTGAGTCCTCAGTCTGTAAACATTACTGTAAACTCACTCTAGAGATGAATCGGTGTGAAAAAACAAACGACTTCAAGACAAAATAAATGTTTTATGAAAATGAAATAATGAATCAGATTTCTAATGAGATTGCACAACAAAAGTCTACAAAAGTCTCACAGTGATATAAAACTGTGATGTCAGAACTGTCATCAGTCAGAGACAAGGACAGAGGAAACACACACACACACACATTCTAACCTGTTGTAGCTGTTATAATGACTTATTTATTAACATTAGCATTAATCCATTACAGTGTCATGATTCTGTGTTGTTTAAATCACACACAATCGAACACACTGACACCAATAGATTTAGAGACAGGAACTGTTTACTGTAGATAAACATTACAGATAAGTAGTCTAGTGCAGTGATTCCCAAACCCCGGTCCCCAGAGAGATGAGCGGGCCTCAGCAAACTTCAATGGCTAATTTCATTGCAGGCAGTTCTGGTAAAAGGAAAGGCGATGACCAACTCGAAAATAGTGAGAGAAAAAAAAAGTCAAGCTTCAATCGTAAATACGATACCTCATACTTTAGGTATGGATTTACGACAACAGGCGATTCCGTGGTGCCAAATCCGTTGTGTGTTATTTGTGGTGAAAAACTCTGCAATGAAGCTGTCAAAACTTCAGCAGCACTTAACCACCAAACACCAAACTCTCAAAGACAAAACGGAGGAGTTTTTCCAAAGAAAGAAACATAAGTTGGACGCTCAGCGGCAAGTTTGATATCCTCAACATCAGTAAACGTATCTGCAACAAAGGCGTCATATCTGGTTGCTCACCAAATAGCTAAAGCTAAAAAAAAACGTTAAAATCGGAGAAGAGCTAATTTTGCCAGCTGCAAAAGATATTTGTCAGGAACTTTTGGGGGAAAAAGCAGCTAGCAAGTTGGAACATGTTCCACTATCTGACAATTGTCTTTTTTGGTTCTGGAGAGATTTGACACACACACGGTGTATACACTATACACTATAGTCTGCTGTAGAGTTAAATTTACATTTACATTAATTTATTCATCAGACTTTCATTTTAAACAGTTTACAAATGAGGAAACAGAATCAGAGTGAAGTCTCACACAGAGCTGGAGGTGCAGAGTGAGGACAAGTTAGTGGTTAGTTAGGTCACGAGCAGAGTGAGGACTAGTTAGTGGTTAGTTAGGTCATGAGCAGAGTGAGGACAAGTTAGTGGTTTAGTTAGGTCACGAGCAGAGTGAGGACAAGTTAGTGGTTAGTTAGGTCACGAGCAGAGTGAGGACTAGTTAGTGGTTAGTTAGGTCATGAGCAGAGTGAGGACAAGTTAGTGGTTTAGTTAGGTCACGAGCAGAGTGAGGACAAGTTAGTGGTTAGTTCAGTCACGAGCAGAGTGAGGACTAGTTAGTGGTTAGTTGGGTCACCAGCAGAGTGAGGACTAGTTAGTGGTTAGTTAGGTCACAAGCAGAGTGAGGACTAGTTAGTGGTTAGTTAGGTCACGAGCAGAGTGAGGACTAGTTAGTGGTTAGTTAGGTCACAAGCAGAGTGAGGACTAGTTAGTGGTTAGTTAGGTCACGAGCAGAGTGAGGACAAGTTAGTGGTTAGTTAGGTCACGAGCAGAGTGAGGACTAGTTAGTGGTTAGTTAGGTCACGAGCAGAGTGAGGACTAGTTAGTGGTTAGTTAGGTCACGAGCAGAGTGAGGACTAGTTAGTGGTTAGTTAGGTCACAAGCAGAGTGAGGACAGGTTAGTGGTTAGTTAGGTCACAAGCAGAGTGAGGACTAGTTAGTGGTTAGTTAGGTCACGTTCACAGAATAGGTGGGTGTTTAGTCTATTTTTGAAAATAGTGAAGTGCATTCCACCACTGAGTGTGTGCATCTGTGTGTGAGTCTGTCCCTGTTGTAGATCAACACACTGCTCTTACACACTGAAGTGTTCTGGAGAGTTGGAGAATGTCTTATTTTCCTGATGGTGTTCTGTGTGTGTGAGTGTGTGTGTGTTCTGGAGAGGTGGAGAATGTCTTAGTTTCCTGATGGTGTTCTGTGTGTGTGTGTTCTGGAGAGGTGGAGAATGTCTTAGTTTCCTGATGGTGTTCTGTGTGTGTGTGTGTGTGTGTGTGTGTGTGTGTGTGTGTGTTCTGGAGAGGTGGAGAATGTCTTAGTTTCCTGATGGTGTTCTGTGTGTGTGTGTGTGTGTTCTGGAGAGGTGGAGAATGTCTTAGTTTCCTGATTGTGTTCTCCCGATGGAAAATCCCTAAAGGTTCAGTATAAACAGGACATGAGTGAAGAATCGTCTTCTGGTGCAGGGGCAGAATGATAGTGATGGTTTGGTTGTAGGTGTTTGGTCAGTTATTCACAGGAAATGATAGAAGAGCTTTACTGTGAGATGAATCAAACAACACTGTGTGTAGTTTGTGTAGTTTGGGGTTACACCAGCACACACGAGTGGTAGCAGTCCAGTAGTCTCCTGATAAGGGCAGTGTGTTATTCACCCAGCACTCGTCATCAGTGTGTAGTGAATACTTGAGACTCAAGAAGCTGGACTTAAATATCTTCTCTGTCCATTCACATTGGCTTTGATAAAGCAGATCAATGCTAACACAGCTTTGGGATTTATGCTCATTTTAAACAGCATTAAGTCTGATTGATTATGAAACTACCTGCTAAAGCTTATAGAAATGACCTCACCTCTTTCTTCTTGTGTCCTGGGATAGATTTACATTTCAGTTTCTCTGTGTTTTTGAAAGACCTCTGAAACTGAAGGAAAAATAAACTCTGTTCCAGTCCATTTATTAAAGAAATCAAATGGCAGAAGCCTAGATCTGTGTGTGTTTGTGTGTATGTGTGTGTGTCACTGACGTCTTTCCTGAACTCTTATGTACTATTCTTCACTGTACAAACAGTTGATTTCCTAAACAAAGCTCTTCTCCTGACCTGCTGGACTGCTCCGTGGGTGCAGATGGTGGTGTCACATGTTTGAAGCTCAATCCAAGCTGCAGTTTCTCATCTTTATATCTTTATATTTCTGATCAGGGTTTAATCAGACAATGGTCTTGAATTAAAAATAAAAGCTTCTTGTGTCTTTATTGGAGGAGTTTAAATAAATCCCTTAGTCTGTTGCTCAGTGAAGCTTTTACATTCACCTCATTTGGCTGAAACTTTAATCCAAAGTGCTTTAACAATAAGGATACACACGTGATACACACGTGATATTATCAGTATTATACACATCTCATCACCATAAGTACATGGAAGGTCCTGTTTATTTCATATTGTGTTATTGGGTTTTCAATATAAGATAAGACATAGAACACAATAGAATACAATATTCTACCCATTATATACAACTATAGAATAATGACCGAAGGGAGACGGAGTACAGTGAGAAAAGGGAAGAGTAGAGAAATAGAGCTATGGGAATCAATACCATCTATAACACCAGCACCAACCACTGCTCACAGTGTGGCAAGAGTGTGGAACCTCATTTCTGGTTCCAGCTGCACCATTGTTCCAGTTAAACTACATGAGGAACCACGGCTAAGTCTGCAGTCCAACCTCATCCCAACCTTGTGATTAATATATCTGACCATCAAAACCAGCACATGGCAGTGTCTCAGGAACGACTCAGCACCATCTGAGGTCAAGATGAACCTCCAATGGTTCCAGCTGGTTGATATTTTTCACTCACACTAAGTTTCATGTGCCTGCTGTCCCTCAGGCAGTGAGGGAGATGTTTGTGGTGATTTATTCATTCATTCGTTCATTTTCTACCGCTTATCCGAACTACCTCGGGTCACGGGGAGCCTGTGCCTATCTCAGGCGTCATCGGGCATCAAGGCAGGATACACCCTGGACGGAGTGCCAACCCATCACAGGGCACACACACACTCACACACTACGGACAATTTTCCAGAGATGCCAATCAACCTACCATGCATGTCTTTGGACCGGGGGAGGAAACCGGAGTACCCGGAGGAAACCCCCGAGGCACGGGGAGAACATGCAAACTCCACACACACACAAGGTGGAGGCGGGAATCGAACCCCCAACCCTGGAGGTGTGAGGCGAACGTGCTAACCACTAAGCCACCGTGACCCCTGTGGTGATTTAGTTCACCTAAATAATAATGTAGAGTAAGTCTACTCAATTTCACTTCAATTTATTTGTATAGTGGTTTCACATTGTAAATAGTTCACATTGTATAGTGGTTTCACATTCACTATTCACATTGTCTCAAAGCAGCTTTACAGAAGTACAGAAACAAAATAGACATTTAAAAAGTTTTGTTTTATAAAAGTTTAAAGTTTATATTTTAGTTACTATTTATCTCTAACATTTATCTCTAATGATCAAGTCTGAGGTGATGGTAATGAGGAAAAACTCCCTGAGATGGTATGAGGAAGAAACCTTGAGGAAACCTCATCCTCATTTGGGTGACACTGGACAGGAAATAATGTCAATTTTACAGTTTGTAGTCCAGTGCTATTGTGCTACCAAGAGCTCCTAAGTCTGAAGTATGTTCTGTTTCTATACTTCTCCTAAATTCCCTTTCATTTTATTTGTTGTAGTGAATCATCTTTACACGAAGGCGTTTCTGATTTCTGCGCACTGACACCGGGATTACAGTGTGACAGTAAAATGTTTTCCTCTCAGAAGTACAGTGGATAGCTTCACCTCCTCAGTGTGATGAAGTAAGAACCCATGAGGTCCACCTTCACTATCTCAGCATCCTCTTCAGTGGCTTTATATCTTACATTTACACCTTATCCAGATTGACTTACATTTTATTTCAATTTATACAACTGAGCAATTGAGGGTTAAGGGCCTTGCTCAGGGGCCCAGCAGTGGCAGCTTGGTGGACCTGAGATTCGAACTCATGACCTTTTAATCAGTAGGTAAACACACAAGACTGTAACACACTGTAACACAATCTCTCTCTCCCTCATTCTATGTCTCTCTCTCTTGGTCTTACACTCACTCACACACACACTCACACACACTCTCTTACTTTATAATATGTGAAATACCGTGAAAGCGCCAAAATTTTCGAATTCGGTAAAACCTCTTCCGGTGTGACGTCGATGCCACTGACGTCACCGGTCACGTGGTCAGAGCGCCGAGCTCCCAGACTTTGTGTAGAAACGCTGGGATTCCGTAAAGAGAGACGAAGCTGGACGTGTCGGCGCTCTGTGGAAGTTTATCATCAGTCACATTAAAACTTATCTGATGAGGATCGATCCATTCTGCTCCACACACCGGGGTAAGAGCTGCTGCTCGTTCTGACTTTTATACATCAACTCATCCTCAACAGCTTTAGGATAATAAACACTTGTGACAGGCTGAGACACTTGTGACAGTCTACATCACTGTCTACATCACTGTCTACATCACTGTCTACATCACTGTCTACATCACTGTCTGTCTACATCACTGTCTGTCTACATCACTGTCTGTCTACATCACTGTCTACATCACTGTCTACATCACTGTGTACATCACTGTCTGTCTACATCACTGTCTGTCTACATCACTGTCTGTCTACAGCACTGTCTGTCTACATCACTGTCTGTCTACATCACTGTCTGTCTACATCACTGTCTACATCACTGTGTACATCACTGTGTACATCACTGTCTGTCTACATCACTGTCTGTCTACATCACTGTCTGTCTACATCACTGTCTGTCTACATCACTGTCTGTCTACATCACTGTCTACATCACTGTCTACATCACTGTGTACATCACTGTCTGTCTACATCACTGTCTGTCTACATCACTGTCTGTCTACAGCACTGTCTGTCTACAGCACTGTCTGTCTACAGCACTGTCTGTCTACATCACTGTCTGTCTACATCACTGTCTACATCACTGTCTACATCACTGTGTACATCACTGTCTGTCTACATCACTGTCTGTCTACATCACTGTCTGTCTACATCACTGTCTGTCTACATCACTGTCTGTCTACAGCACTGTCTGTCTACAGCACTGTCTGTCTACAGCACTGTCTGTCTACATCACTGTCTGTCTACAGCACTGTCTACATCACTGTGTACATCACTGTCTGTCTACATCACTGTCTGTCTACATCACTGTGTACATCACTGTCTGTCTACATCACTGTCTGTCTACAGCACTGTCTACATCACTGTTTACATCACTGTCTGTCTACATCACTGTCTGTCTACAGCACTGTCTACATCACTGTCTGTCTACATCACTGTCTGTCTACATCACTGTGTACATCACTGTCTGTCTACATCACTGTCTGTCTACATCACTGTCTGTCTACATCACTGTCTGTCTACAGCACTGTCTACATCACTGTTTACATCACTGTCTACATCACTGTCTACATCACTGTCTCTCTACATTACTGTCTACAGCACTGTCTACATCACTGTCTACATCACTGACTGTCTACAGCACTGTCTACATCACTGTCTCTCTACATCACAGTCTACATCACTGTCTCTCTACATTACTGTCTATATCACTGTCACATCACTGTCTACATCACTGTCTGTCTACATCACTGTCTGTCTACAGCACTGTCTACATCACTGTTTACATCACTGTCTACATCACTGTCTCTCTACATTACTGTCTATATCACTGTCACATCACTGTCTACATCACTGTCTACTTCACTGTCTGTCTACATTACTGTCTACATCACTGTCTACATCACTGTCTACATCACTGTCTGTCTACATTACTGTCTACATCACTGTCTACATCACTGTCTGTCTACATTACTGTCTGTCTATATCACTCTGTCTACATTACTGTCTGTCTACATCACTGTCTACATCACTGTCTACATCACTGTCTGTCTACATCACTGTCTGTCTACATCACTGTCTACATCACTGTCTACATCACTGTCTGTCTACATCACTGTCTGTCTACATCACAGTCTACATCACTGTCTACATCACTGTCTGTCTACATTACTGTCTACATCACTGTCTACATCACTGTCTGTCTACATCACTGTCTACATCACTGTCTGTGTACATTACTGTCTACATCACTGTCTACATCACTGTCTGTCTACATTACTGTCTACATCACTGTCTACATCACTGTCTGTCTACATCACAGTCTACATCACTGTCTGTCTACATCACAGTCTACATCACTGTGTACATCACTGTGTACATCACTGTGTACATCACTGTCTACATCACAGTCTACATCACTGTCTCTCTACATCACTGTCTCTCTACATCACTGTCTGTCTACATCACTGTCTACAGCACTGTCTAAAGCACTGTCTACATCACTGACTGTCTACATTACTGTCTACAGCACTGTCTACATCACTGTCTACATCACTGTCTACAGCACTGTCTAAAGCACTGTCTACATCACTGACTGTCTACATTACTGTCTACAGCACTGTCTACAGCACTGTCTGTCTACATTACTGTCTACAGCACTGTCTACATCACTGTCTACATCACTGTCTGTCTACATTACTGTCTACAGCACTGTCTGTCTACAGCACTGTCTGTCTACAGCACTGTCTACATCACTGTCTACATCACTGTCTGTCTACATTATTGTCTACAGCACTGTCTTCATCACTGTCTGTCTACTTCACTGTCTACATCACTGTCTGTCTACATTACTGTCTACAGCACTGTCTAAAGCACTGTCTACATCACTGACTGTCTACATTACTGTCTACAGCACTGTCTACATCACTGTCTACAGCACTGTCTGTCTACATTACTGTCTACAGCACTGTCTACATCACTGTCTACATCACTGTCTGTCTACATTATTGTCTACAGCACTGTCTTCATCACTGTCTGTCTACTTCACTGTCTACATCACTGTCTGTCTACATTACTGTCTACAGCACTGTCTGTCTACAGCACTGTCTGTCTACAGCACTGTCTACATCACTGTCTACATCACTGTCTGTCTACATTATTGTCTACAGCACTGTCTTCATCACTGTCTGTCTACTTCACTGTCTACATCACTGTCTGTCTACATTACTGTCTACAGCACTGTCTGTCTACAGCACTGTCTGTCTACAGCACTGTCTACATCACTGTCTGTTCTCAGCTTCGCTTCATTAAACACCTCTGGTGATATTAAGGTTTGTACACCATTGACCTTTATGTACATGTCCCTCTTTGCTGCTATAAGAAGCTTAGATCAGACACACTGGCTGTGAGATCAGACACACTGGCTGTGAGATCAGACACACTGGCTGTGAGATCAGACACACTGGCTGTGAGATCAGACACACTGGCTGTGAGATCAGACACACTGGCTGTGAGATCAGACACACTGGCTGTGAGATCAGACACACTGGCTGTGAGATCAGACACACAGTCTGCATCCCAAAGGGGTTCAGTGGGGTTGAGTTAGAGTCAGGGCTCTGAACAGGACACTTGAGTTCTTCACCCCTCCAACCTTCACCTCATCGTGCACTCTTAAATCCACTGAAGGAGATTATAAAGCTACACAGTGACGTTCTGTCAAACTGCATACTTCATGCTTACATCTTTGTGGTAACCATTTGGGGAGGAACCACATATGGGTCTGACAGTTCTTACAGTCTCTGCTGGACAATTCTATTACTTTCATTCATATAACCGTACTTGTAAAAGCATGCACACTCCTGACCATCACACCCTTATGTGTGCACCTCAAAATGTTACAATGGGCTTTGGGAAGTATGCAAAAATGTATTGTGTAGTATTAACATTCCCCTTAACTGGAAAAAACCAGCCCAATCCTGTTCCAGCATGACCTCCTGTTTCTGCCCAACCTCACTAATGCTCAGGTGGCTGAATGAACACAAATCCCACAGCCATGCTCCAGATACTAGTGGAAAACCTTCTCAGAGGACTGGAGGCTGTTACAGCCGTGTTCAAAGGGAAAATCATATTAACACCCGTGGGATGTCCGGCAGGCTCGTACAGATGATGGCAGTGCTCGGACATTTGGAGAAATGTTATAGTCACATAATATTATACTATGTTTTCTCTGGAACTGATGACAAAAAGATTTCTACAAACAACTTCATGCATTCATGACTACTGCTTTTGATCATGATGTTAACTGAACACCAGTAACTTTTACTTTTCTTGACATTGAGAAAAACGACCAGATCAATAATTATACTATTAAAGTTGGAACAATAAAATTAAAAATCAAATAAAAATCAAATATGTATTTGCGTCCTCATGTATCACAGCCCTATGTGGTGTTCAGGTTTAGTGTGATGATGCAGTATGTAGTGAAGTGCTATGAATTTTAAAGCCTGGCTGTGAGGATTTGTGTTCATTCAACCATGAGAGCATTAGTGAGGTCGGGCGAGGAGCCTGGCACACAGTCAGCATTCCAATTCATCCAAGTTCACTTTCTTGTCAAATGTTTCCAGAATACAGCGTACATGAGAAGAAGTGAAATTCAGTATTCCGAGCACTCCAAAACCTTTGTCTTTTCAGAAAACACAGACATTGTTGTGTCTTTTTGAGAATGCTGTTGGTGCTTAGTGGCTAAGATAGAGAGTCTAAAGCAGATGATGAAGTCCACAAGTGAACCATGTTTTATGCTTTTCCTCACCGTCCTGTGTAAAATCTAGAGACGGTTGTTTGTGAAAATCCCAGCAGAAGATCAGCTGGGATAGTCACAGAGATATTAAATATTACCGGAGGCTCTTGACCTGCATCTGCATGGTTTTATACATTGTGCTGCTGCCACATTTTCAGGTTGGCTGATTAGATAACGGCATGAAAGTACAGGTTATCTGTAATTAAGTAATAAAGTGGACAAAAGATTTTGTAGGCCGTAACACTAAGATTTCTCCTCACTGAAACAAACCGACCCAAACATGTCCTAGCAACGACATGGTGTGTTAAGGTTGGAGTGGAAGAGATCATGTGTCCTGCACAGAGCCCTGACCTCAACACCACTCAACACCTTTGGGATTGAATTGGAATGCAGACTGAACTCCAGGCCTCCTCATCTGACGTCAGTGCTCAACCTCCATAATGCTCCTGTGGCTGAATGGGCACAAATCCCCAGAGCCATGTTCCAGATTCTAATGGAAAGCCAGAAGCATGGAGGCTGTTACAGCAGAAATTACAGAACAGAATCCATATTAATGCTCATGGATCTGAAACGGGATGTTCAACAAGCTCATACAGGCGACAGTCAGGTGTTTACATACTCTTATAGTGCTATATAGTGTCTATAAACACTGTGGGGTGTCAGCTGGTAGTGTGATCATGCAGTATGTAGTGAAGTATTGTGAATATGACAATAAGAATAAGGTGCTGCAGGTTCTGGACCACTTACTGCAGAACTCTCCAGAGTCATTGGCACTGACAACAGGATATAGCAGGCTAGGATCTCAGGAATGCTCTGGGTCTTGCTGCTATAGCATTTAAAGTGCACTGTAAAGCTACAAGTATACAGACACCTGACCATCAAACCTATATGTGCTAGTCGAAGATTCTGTTGCAGATTTATTCCTCCTGTGCTTCTAGAATATCCTCCAGCTTTTGAAACGTGGCTGTGGGGATTTGCTAATTCAGCCACAGGAGCATTAGTGAGGTCAGGCGAGGAGGCCTGGCACACAGTCTGCATCACAATTCTGCCAAGTTTAAGTGGTTCCAGAATACAGAGTACGCAAGAGACAAAGAAATGTTTTTGCACTACAGAGTTCTGCTCATACAGTTAAGATAAAGTGCATATAAACATATGTTACTACAAGCAGGACTGCAGTGTCGAGAGCTTTCACAGGGGTGGGAGGAAAGCCATTACCCAGACATTCTCCACAGTGCACGGGGGCATTGTCATGCTGGAACATGTTTGGGCCTCTTAGTTCTGAGGGAAAGTGTAAAGCTACAGCACACTGGGACATTCTATACAATTGTGTGCTTCAGACTTTGTGCTAACAGTTTGCTGAAGAAACACAAATGGCTGTGGTGGTCAGGGTGCACATACTTATTGGTCATAGAGTCTCTCTGTGTAACTAATACAGAGAAAATGTTTTATTTTATTAAAAACATCTAGAGGTGATGTAAATGAACAGTTAAATAACCTGTATTTCAGTACTGTACAGATGAATACATTCTATTTTATTTGTTATGATATTTACATTTGCATAAAATGAATAAATTAGTGTTTTCTAAAAACTGTAATATACTCTTAAACAGCAGAAAGTACTTTACCATCACATGACCTTCACGCATTTCTGCTGTAGAAATTTAGAAAAACAAAGATCATGAAATGTTACGTTCAGTATTCACCCTGTGGCCATTACGATGTGTAGCATCACAACCCCATGTGTGTCTTCCTCACACTGTTGTGTATCTCTGTACTGTAGAGTATCTCCAGTCAACAAACCGGACCAAACCAGTTCCAGGCATTAAAGTGCCCCCGTGCACAAAGGGAGGTTTATAAAGACATGGTGTGTTAAGGTTGGAGTGGGAGAGTTTGAGTGTCCTGCACAGAGCCCTGACCTCAACACCACTCAACACCTTTGGGAGTGAACTGCGACACAGTCTACACCCCAGGCCTCCCCCCCGTGTCAGTGCCCGAACTCACTAATGCTCTTTTGGCTGAATGGACACAAATCCCCACAGCCAAAATCCATATTAATGCCCATGCTTCTAAATAAGATGTCTACAAGCTCATGTAGGTGATAGTCAGGTGTCTTCATAATCTTGGAAATATAGCACATTTATACACCAAGTAAACACTTTGAAGCGATTAATCATTTTGTTTATGTTTACAATTAATTATAAAACCAGTTAGAATGCATTCACTGGTGTAGATGTGGAAGAACCTCACCATGCATTGGGTCATAAATAAAAACCTTAGGTGCACTGTCATACCAAATTCACTACACATCAGGTTGTTCAGTCCATTTAAGGTGCTTATTAATGTGTACAGAGGAAATGAAATCTGACCGAATTGTAGGAGAACAAAATGATGGTCTAATACAAGGGCTGGAGTGAGCTCACAGTGTGGTAGTAAGGCTCAGCATCATCAGTGTAGCATGGACATTATATACGAACAGACTTTTATCCTCAGATTATTCTAAGCTAAAGAAGAAAAGGAAGAATTGCATGTTATGAGAACACCTATTTTGAGGTATACACAACGAATAGCCAAAAGTATGTGCACCCCTGACCATCAAGCCCATGTTTACCTGTTGAACATGATTACAGTTTAATTCCATTTGATGATATAACGAGCTCCAGTCTTCTGGAAAGGCTTTCCATTAGATTGTAGAGGGTGGCTGTGGGGATTTTTGTTCATTCAGCTACAAGAGCATTAGTGAGGTCTGGCGGGGAGCCTGGCACACAGTCAGCATTACAATGCATCCAATTCCACTTCATCCAAGTTCAAGTTCATTTGGTGTTTGCAGCATACAGAGTACACGAGAAATAATGAACTTCTTACGGTACAGCATCACGACCATACAGTTAACACAAGGTGCATAGATGCACAAGGTGGAACACACAGATAGTACACACAGGACTGCACCAGGGTGGAGGTAAAGGGATTACACAGGATGGTGAGATGGTTTTAATAGTGCACCATGGTTACTGTACTTCTTACATCTCTTCAGAAAGAACATTGCTGTGCCTTTTTGAGAATGCTGTTGGTTTTTAGGTATAAAAATAGGGAGTCTGACAGGATGAACGTTTGATGATGACAGGAATATAAACCCCTCTTTTTTTCTGAAAGTCCACAAATAACTATTTATTTCTTGTCATTCAGCTGGTTGTTGTGTCACCATGTGGACGGGTTGGGAATCTCACTGTAGTTGTTGATTATTCCAAAGGTGTCAAGTAGGGTTGAGGTCAGGGCTCTGTGTAGGACATGCACGTTTTTTCACACCAAACTCATCAAACCATGAAGCTGCTTTGTGCACAGAGACATTGTCATGCTGGAACAGGGTTTGGACTCTTAGTTCCACTGAAGGAAACTGTAATGTAACACATAATATTTCATACTTTTGGTCATATTGTGTATATTATGGCTATTTCACAGAAAATGATTATAAAAACATTCATTCATTCATTCATCTTCTACCGCTTATCCGAACTACCTCGGGTCACGGGGAGCCTGTGCCTATCTCAGGCGTCATCGGGCATCAAGGCAGGATACACCCTGGACGGAGTGCCAACCCATCGCAGGGCACACACACACACACACACTCATTCACTCACGCAATCACACACTAGGGACAATTTTTCCAGAGATGCCAATCAACCTACCATGCATGTCTTTGGACCGGGTGGAGGAAACCGGAGTACCCGGAGGAAACCCCCGAGGCACGGGGAGAACATGCAAACTCCACACACACAAGGTGGAGTCGGGAATCGAACCCCGACCCTGGAGGTGTGAGGCGAACGTGCTAACCACTAAGCCACCGTGCCCCCATTATAAAAAAAAAAAAAAAAGTGAATGAAAAGTAATATAATGTTTGGACTCAGAAAATATAATGCTTACTGTGCAAACTAGTCATGTTAACGCTTACAACATGACTTTCATGCTTTCTTAACAAAGAAATTTAGAAAAAAATACTAATACTGGTAATACATATCATACACTATGTGGCCTATGGACACCTGATCATTACAAAATTGTACACAATTCTACTGAATAACTTTGTGTGTGGTAGAATTAAGATTTCACTGGAACAAACCGGCCCAAACCTGTTCCAGCATGAATGTGCTGCTGGGCACAAAGAGACCTTTTATAAAGACTTTATGGCTTGCCAAGGTTGTTGTTGAAGAAATAAAGTGTCCTGCACAGAGCCCTGGCCTCAACACCACTCAACACCTTTGGGATTGAATTGGAATGCAGACTGAACTCCAGGCCTCCTCATCTGACATCACTGTCAAGCCTCGTTAATGCTCCTGTGGCTGAATGGGCACAAATCCCCAGAGCCATGTTCCAGATTCTAGTGGAAAGCCAGAAGCATGGAGGCTGTTACAGCAGAAATTACAGAACAGAATCCATATTAATGCTCATGGATCTGAAACGGGATGTTCAACAAGCTCATACAGGTGACAGTCAGGTGTTTACATACTCTTATAGTGCTATATAGTGTCTATAAACACTGTGGGGTGTCAGCTGGTAGTGTGATCATGCAGTATGTAGTGAAGGACAAGGTGCAGTATGACTGGGGTGTCATACTGCACATAGGGAGTGTGAACAAAAAGCTGTTGTACAGGATTGTATAAAATGTCTTTGTATTGCGAGTTCCCTTTGCATTAACAAAGAGACTGGGCCCAAACTTGTTCCAGCATGATAATGACGTGTTCTTTAAAGACATGGGTGGCCACGGTTGGAGTAGAAGAATGTTAGTGACCTGCACAGTGCCTTGCATTGAATACACTGAAATTCTGTTCTATCTTTCCCTCTTTTTTCTTTCTTTTAATTAAGATGTAATCAGTTATAGCAAACACAAAACAGTTGGTCTTGTCTTTCCAGTACTTTTGGAGGGGAATATGTGTATGTACTGATGTCATGAAATCAGATTTAATTATTGTCTTTTGGTTAGTTCTAGATAACTAACTTAAAGGTGAGGTGCACGATGTTTGAAAGCCAATGTTGACATTTTGAAATCACCAAAACAAACACGCCCCTAACCCAAATGGGTGTCAACCCGTTTTGATAGCTCCACCCCACACATACATACGTAACCCAGGCAACTATTATGGCAGAACCTGTTGGGGCAGCTGACCGAGGGGATATTTTTATCAGTAAATGAACACAATGACTAATACTATGGTAATACAGATGTGTTTGTGTAGTACTGTGTGTTGTAGCGTGAAAGGTTTAGCTTATTTATTACGCGTAAGACGACATTCG
Source organism: Tachysurus vachellii (assembly GCF_030014155.1). Lineage (NCBI taxonomy): Eukaryota > Metazoa > Chordata > Actinopteri > Siluriformes > Bagridae > Tachysurus > Tachysurus vachellii. The sequence continues at coordinate 31,527,644 of NC_083466.1, forward strand.
ACACCTTGAACCCGAGGCAGAGGTAACAGCAGAGGCTAATGTAACACATGCGTACTGAACACTCTCTCTGCCGCATATTGACAAGAAACGCCCCTTTATGCTAATTGGCTACACATTTGTTTTGTTAAAATGCTCAGTTTTCTGAAGCATTTTTGAAACATCGTGCACCCCACCTTTAAATTTTTAGGTTTTAAGTTTTTATTTATCAAGTGAATAAATGGGAGAAGGAGAAGAGCGGGGGATAGAGTAGGCCTAGTAAGTGTGTAGGTAAAGTGTATGTAACTAAGTGTGCTGTACTCTTGGGGACTGAAGTTCCCAAACCTTCACAGGAAGCAGATTTCACCACTATGTTAGTGTGAAGGGACCAGGTCAGGTCATCAGTGATGTGCACACACAAGGTCAGGTCATCAGTGATGTGCACACACAAAAGATTGATACTTTAGAATTTTAATTATATTTTATGTTCAGATCCTTAGAGAGGTTGTTGTCTATTTAGAGAACAATGGTTGCTGCTTTTTTAGCTTAAGGTTTGAATACTCATTCATTATACTCCAGAAATGTCATCAGCTGCCTTTTCCTAATGACAATTCTTGAACTGCTTATCCAGTGCAGTGAGTTATTTAAGGCCTAGCATGTCAATTTTATTGTATTGTATTTCTATTTGCAGCCCCATCAATATGTAATAGTTTTCTTTGCCTTTTCAAAAATGATTTGAGTTTCTAACTTATTTCATTTCCATTTTTCTGATTCAGAAAGGAATGATGTTTTGTTGCAAGTCGTCTCCTGCTTCTTGTGTCCAGTTTCACACACCCCTTGACCTGACCTGCACAAACTCATCAAGAGATGGCACTGCTTCAGATAGGCTTCAGATGTCTGGAGAAAGCAAATCTGACCTGTACACAGTAAGTTGCAGTAACCCTAAACATTAAGTCATCTTTTCTTCGTCTTGATCCAAAATCAGGGTCAGCTGGTCCTGCTCCATAGTTTAGATTTTAAAAGCATGAAGTTACAAGGTCGTAATTCCATTCCTGATGCTCATTATGGAATTCTGACCAATCCCACCTTCTGCCACAGAGAGGTTGATGAATCTTGCCTGAATTTTTAGTTACTGTTTTTAGTGCTGAAAGTGAAGATGAACTGAAGATGGTAAAATGTGGGCTGATGAACCTGGGTTTCTTCTGAGGAGCACATTGTATGTAGGTGTCAAGAGTCTAGGCTTGTGGAGATGTAATGGAGTTGGGAATGGTTTCTTGTCATACTTTGGGCTGTTAATACCAACCAATCATCAGATAATGCTACAGACTATTTAAGTATAGTCTGCTGAGTATGTTTATCCCATCATGACCACAAATGACCATCTTCACATGGCTACTTCCAGTATGATAATGCACCAGGTTACAAAGCAGACTTCGTCTTGAACTGGTTTTGTGACCGTGACAATGAGTTCTCTGTTCTCCACAGGCCTTTCCAGTAATTGGATCTAAATTCTGCAGAGTACCTTTGAGATCTGGTACAAGGAAAATTAACAGAATTTCAGGAGTTGAGAACCTTTGAGAGCAAAGGGAGGAAGTATTGTATTGATTCCAGTATTGTGTAATTTATTACCTTAACCAGTGCTCTCTAATGATGAATGAGGAAAATAAGAGGGAAAGAAATGAATATTGTAGAGCAGGAATTAGGAAAGATTAGAAAGGATGGAAGTGGAAAGTCTTTTGGTGACAGATGACCCACCTGTGGAGGTGTGGAAGTGTCCAGGAGAGACAGCAGTGCAGTTTCTATCTAGTTTGTACAACAGGATTTTAGAGAATCAGAAGATACCTGAGGAATGGAGAAGTGTTCTTGTGCTGATCTTTAAGAACAAGGGTGATGTTCAGAGTTGTAGAATCTACAGAGGTACAAAGTTGATGAGCCACACAATGAAGCTATGGAAAAGAGTAGTGGAAGCTGGGATAAGAAAGGAAGTGGATATTTGTGAGCAGCAATATGGCTTCATGACCAGAAAGAGCACGACTGATGCTATTTATGCTCTGAGAATGTTAATGGAGAAGTATAGGGATGGTCAGGAGGAGCTGCACTGCGTCTTTGTGGCTTTAGAGAACGTGTATGACGGTGACGAGAGGAGCTATGGTACTGTATGAGGATGTCAGCATTCACATGTCAGGAGAACAAGGACAGCGAGACTAGATTGAGATGGTTTGGACATGTACAGGAGGGAGATGGTTATATTGGTAGAAGGATGTTGGAGATGGAGCTGCCAGGTCAGAGGTCAAGAGGAAGGCCAAGGAGGAGATATATGGATGTGTTGAAAGAGGACATGAACTTGATGGAAGAGTAGAGGATGACGAGGATAGAGTTAGGTGGAAACAGACGGTTCGCTGTGGCAACACCTAACAGGAAAAGCCAAAAGGAGAAGATGAAGAACCAGTACTCTCTAAATGTTTTTATGTTTCTCAACTTGAAATTAAATCTGAGTTGTTTTTTCTTGTTTCTGTTTTTTTGAACCAGAAAGGAGTGATGTTCTGTCACCAGTCGTCTCCTGTTCCTTTTGTCCAGTTTCATACACCTCTTGACCTGACCTCCACAAACACACTGAGAGATGGCACAGCTTCAGGAAGGCTTCAGATATCTGGAGAAATGAAATCTGAGAAGCTGTCCACGGTCAGTCTCGTACTCTCCTCACTAAGACCTTCACCAAACCAATAGGGCTGAAACGATTAGTTGACATTGTCGACAAATATCTTTGTTGTCGTGTAGTCGTTTGTTCTCACGTGTCCTAATTAATGTAAGGGCCTACAATATCGCGATTTGACCGCTACGGCGCTGTAGCGCTAGAGTGTAACGCAGCCCTAACAAATGCGGTAGAAGAGAACTTTTAAAAGAAGTGCAAATTATGACGGAGTGCGAGCGAATGTGAACAAACAAGGTGTGGGATCTTTTCTTTGTATTCCTGCCACATCCACTCCATCAGAACGGATCTTCTCTGCTGCAGGAAACATTGATCACAAAGAGCAAGCTTGTCACGTGAACACGTTGATATGTTGACCTTTCTTCATTTTAATCCAGCACTTATTTGAAAATCCAGAAAAGGCCAGTGCAGAAAGGACACTGTTACATACTGCTTTTTATTAAACTGAACACTTGTTTTACTAATGAAGCTCTTAATACTGCTGCCAAGAGATGTTTACATTAACATATATATATATATATATTTTTTTTTTTTTGTCTGTAATGCAGCTGATTCATTTGTGTAAATTTTTTTTTTAATTAAAAGATACCCGAATATTTAAACAGTGCTTAAAAAGAGAATGACCTGTTTAGTTGGCTCAAAGTTCATTAAAACAACCATTTCAAAAGCTGAAGTGATTTTTTTTTATATTAGTTAGAATATGTATAACTCAATGTTTTAACTAATTGAAAAAGCTGAATAATCGTTCAAAACTTACTGATTAGTCGTCAATGACTGACAATAATCGACGATTAGTCGAATAATCGTTATAATAATCGTTAGATTAATCGATTATCAAAATAATCGTTTGTTGCAGCCCTACAAACCAATGGGTATAAAACATCTAGGTTCATAGTCAGTGCCATATGAAGAATTTATCCACTTGATTATTCAGGTTTTTTCCTTCATCACTGGTGTGTGTACTGTATGGTAGTGAATGACACTTCCATGTGAATAAATAATACATAATACTGGTGATGTCACAGTAAGTACATGACTGTTAGCATAAGATCAACACTGCACAGGTTCAAATGCACTGTTGATTGTTCACTGTATTGACTGACTCTGGTAACTACACATTCATATTGGGTGTGTTTTTTTTTTGTCTATTATTTTTTTCTACTCAAAGTTAATTTAATGCATTTAAAATCGAGTTTCTAACTTTTTTTTTCTTTTCTGATCCAGAAAGGAGTGATGTTCTGTCACCAGTCATCTCCTGATCCTTTAGTCCAGTTTCAGACACCTCTCGACTTGACCTCCACAAACACACTGAGAGATGGCACAGCTTCAGGAAGGCTTCAGATATCTGGAGAAATGAAATCTGAGAAACTGTCCACAGTCAGTTGCAGTAGTCAGTCCAGGACTCTCCTAAGTAAGACCTCACCCAAACTAATGTGGAAAAAAATCCACCATTGTTCAGTCTGTGGGAAGAGTTTTGCTAGACTGGGCGACCTCCAAAAACATCACAGAATTCACACTGGAGAGAAGCCATTTCAGTGCACACAGTGTGGGAAGAGTTTTACTCAGGAGAGTAATCTCCAACAACACCAGCGGGTTCACACCGGAGAAAAACCGTACCATTGTACGTGGTGCGGAAAGAGATTTACGCATCAGCAGAATTTTCAAACGCATCAGAGAATTCACACCGGAGAAAAACCGTATCAGTGCTCAGAGTGTGGGAAGAGTTTTACTCGCAAGAATGCTGTACAGCGACACCAGCGTGTTCACACCGGAGAGAAACCGTTTCACTGTATGCAGTGTGGGATGAGTTTTAGTGAAAATGGTACTCTCAAAGAACACCAGCGACTTCACACAGGAGAGAATCTTTATCATTGCTCAGAGTGTGGGAAGAGTTTTCATCAGAAGAAAACTCTACAAGGACATCAGCGGACTCACACCGGCGAGAAGCCGTATTTCTGTACGGAGTGTGGAAAGAGTTTCAGCCGGATGAATACGCTGCAGCAGCACCACCGCATTCACACAGGAGAAAGGCCGTTTCAGTGTTCAGAGTGTGGACAGACGTTTGCTCAACAAAGTACTCTCCACCGACACCAGCACATACACACTGGAGAGAAACCGTATCAGTGCTCACTGTGTGGGAAGAGTTTTAATCGTAAAAATACACTCCAACTCCACCAGCGCCTTCACACAGGAGAAAAGTCCAGCGCTGAGGACATTTACTCTGGAACTTCGGAGTAAACTCATAACTTGTACAAAGGCAGTATTTTTGTAGCATTGCTGCCAAGTCACATGCTTCATAGTTTTTTGCCTTTACTGTGGCCATGAATGGTAGATGGTTTTCACACAGTTTCTGTGGTCGGAACCTGAGTGTGATCCAGTGTTGGTCTGGAATCAGACTCACTTGATTCTATTGAATTTGAATCCTGGTTCATTTGAGTTCATGTGACATCATCACAAACCCTCATGGAGAACACAGAATGGCTCACCAGATTTTCTGTTATATGCAGTAAGACATCTCAGCTCTTCTGTGTCCCACAGGGTTCCCCTGACACTCATGGTACACGCGTCTTGTGGAAACTAATGATATCGTCATTGACTAAAACTCGTGCACTTTCCTTCCTGAAAGAGTTGGGTTCACTTCATGGGAATCGTAGCAGACTTCCAGTACAGTTAAACTCAGACCTCCTCTTACGGTTCAGTACCATGCTGAGATTCCACGAGATTCCATGGCAGCGTCCACATTACCAAGTTTACAATTGTTTTCTCATCAGCTCCACCGAGCTAAACCGCCCATTTCTGAGTGTTGTGTTAAAGCTCAGTTTGCATACGGTTTAGACCCGGTTACTGGATGCTAATGAGCGTCCAGCAGGTAAATGTCACACACATACTTTATTTAAACATAAAAATGTTTAAATGTTCATACATTTACATTTACAGCATTTAGCAGAAGCCCTTATCCAGAGTGACTTACATTTTATCTCAGGGGCCTTGCTCAGGGGCCTAGCAGTGACAGCTTGGTGGACCTGGGATTTGCTCCTTTGAACCTTCTGATCAGCAATCCAATATCTTCACCACTAGGTACCACATCCCTTATACCTAATATCATACCAAGTATAAAAAGACAAAACAGTAAAAGTCTGGAGAGCTGAGAGTTTCTTTATGGATGTTCTGTATGCCTCCTGTTTATTGTAAGGCTATTCTTTAGTTGGCATCACTAATTTTCCAAGAATAGATCTGCAGAAGCAATAAACAGGCTATAATTGTACATGGCACAGTCTGGATGTTTTATGAATCAGGCATGTCATTCATTCAAACATTCAAATGAATATCCATCAGAACACAAGGAGCAAAAAACTGATACCTCCTTAATTTATTAATACTTCAGCTTGTTCTCTGGAAATCAAATAAACATGTGGTACAACATCTACACAAGTCAGAGACATTTCGGGAAATTGTTAAAAACTGAACTTTTTGTGTGGAGAAAAACAGGCAGCACTTCTGGATAACGGCATCCTGCTAGCTGTTTAGCTCGGCGATTGATCCGTTATGTGTTGGGGTCGTATGTCGGCCAGTGACACAGACCACAGGTACATGTAAGAATGGATGTGGTATCTTCACAATACCATGAACATACTGAATGTTTGTCTAAATCTAAAACGTGTGAAACCCACAAAGCTTTCTGCAAGAAAGAGAAGGAGCAAAGGCATTCGACTAGAAGAGAAAGACTTCCAGCTGGCTACAAAAACATGTGTATGATATCTGCCAGTGTTGGTGTCACTAAATACTGACTTAGTAGTGTTTCATTTTTATTTGCATAATATATAAAGTAAATGTGTTAACATTTTATCTGATATCAAATATTGTAATAAAAGACATTTCTCCATTTTCAAAAGAATCAACAAAATGTGTCATTTGGGCAGGGGTGCCAAAACTTTTATATACCACTGTATATTTTAAGGTTTTACACAAAGTGTGCAAAAAAAAAAGTAAGAGTTGTGGAATGTTAGTTTTTATAGGGATTAAATAAAGGTTTGTCTCTGCTGTCTGTATTTTAGTGCTGAATGTTGAATAAATAAAGTTTGTTATGCTCTGAACGTGAACAGAGATGTTCAACCTTATACAGAAAGTCCTCGTGTAGTGAAGGTTTTCATTCCAACTGAGCAGAAACCACACCAGAGCCTAGTGAAAACCAAGAGCAAGAGATGTGTCTCCTGAACCCACACCGGCATCCTGAGGAAAAGACACCTTCGACAACTCCAGTCTCTTAACAGACCTCAAGGAAAATGATGACCACAAACTGGTGTACATAGTGTAAATATACCATTGTTTACATTTACAAATATTTATTATATTTATAAATAATATTATATTAATATATATTAAATATTACAAATATTTACTGGTGTAAATGTAATTTTTTACTTAATAAACACGTATTTACTAAAATAGCTAACATCAACATACATGGTAGTTTTTGCTGTGTCCAGGGAGAAAGTGTTTATTTCATTAGCACAGCCTGGTTCTTGCCTGACTGAGTGGTGATTACACAGTGACCCTCTAGGTGGCAGTGTAGGGCATTTCTTTCTTTGATCCAATTTAAACTTAATTTAAACATGTTTACATGAAGACGAATGTTATTTGAAGACACATTGAATAAAAGACAAAAGAGCAAACTTCTACAAAATAATCTACAAAATTCACCCAAAATTATTTCTATCAGTGAACACGGAGAGAAACAATTTGTGTTAGTGAGGAAACAGAAATGGACACAAAGGAAATGGATACAGATTGTGCTCGGTTTCTTAAAACCAACAACAAAAAGTGATCAGTGATGCGTTGTTGGAATCAGAAATTGGAGATCATTCAAAGTTCTAAAGGACAAACATGTCAATTGTCTCAGCCAAACACTTTCTGTCATTTAGCTCAGAGAGAATTTGCAGGCTGTCTCAGCTAATGCTAAACCATCTGAACAATTTAAGATCAGATCTGAGGATGAGCTCATCCCTACTGATTACTTTCTATATCTAACAGATGGTTTGGGATCATTTGAAAATCTCATGAGGATGTGGAATCTGTAGCCAGGAACAGTAAATTCTGGACTGACCTCGGCCTGCTGCTATGGAAATTACTAATCTTCTCAAGAGCACTTTCTCCACTAACTGAATGGTGCTTTTCCTAAATGTATAAAAATGTGAATGAATGTATCAGAAATAAAGGTTAGCATCACATTAGCTTGTACCTTGAAGGACAGAATGTTTTGGTTATCTATGAAGCGATCTTACCTTTTCCTTAGCTGTGACAACACTGAAAAAAGAAACTCATACAAGTAAATGTACAGTGGAATAATGTCATGGAAAATTCTGTTATTTGAGCTCAACAAAAACTCCAACAAACAGGAGAGAGAATAATTTAAATAAAGTCTGTTTATTCAATAAACACAAACATTAAATATTCTGTATAGATTTGATTGGGAAATTATTTAAATAGAGCTAGCCAGTGAGAGACTGATAGTTCAGTCAGTTCATAATTTCTGTAACCAGCTCACATTAAGCTTTCAACCTTAACTATTTTAAATAGATTTTCATGCAACATGCATAAACAGGCATGTCGATAGTGTAATCTCTCAGATGTGGTGTTCTACGGGTATGTTATGGCATTTCCCAGGTGTGGTGTACTACAGGTGTGGTGTGGCATTTCCTAGGTGTGGTGTACTACAGGTCTGGTGTAGCATTTCCCAGGTGTGGTGTGGCATTTCCCAGGTGTGGTGTACTACAGGTCGGGTGTGGCATTTCCCAGGTGTGGTGTACTAAAGGTGTGGTGTGGCATTTCCCAGGTGTGGTGTGGCAATTCCCAGGTGTGGTGTACTACAGGTCGGGTGTGGCATTTCCCAGGTGTGGTGTACTACAGGTGTGGTGTGGTGTACTACAGGTGTGGTGTGGCATTTCCCAGGTGTGGTGTACTACAGGTGTGGTGTGGCATTTCCCAGGTGTGGTGTACTACGGGTGTGGTGTGGTGTACTACAGGTGTGGTGTGGTGTACTACAGGTGTGGTGTGGCATTTCCTAGGTGTGGTGTACTACAGGTCTGGTGTGGCATTTCCCAGGTGTGGTGTACTACAGGTGTGGTGTACTACAGGTGTGGTGTGGCATTTCCCAAGTGTGGTGTACTACAGGTGTGGTGTACTACAGGTGTGGTGTGGCATTTCCCAGGTGTGGTGTACTACAGGTGTGGTGTGGCATTTCCCAGGTGTGGTGTACTACAGGTGTGGTGTATCCCAGGTGTGGTGTGGTTCCCAGGTGTGGTGTACTACAGGTCTGGTGTGGCATTTCCCAGGTGTGGTGTACTACAGGTGTGGCATTTCCCAGGTGTGGTGTGGTGTACTACAGGTGTGGTGTACTACAGGTGTGGTGTGGCATTTCCCAGGTGTGGTGTACTACAGGTGTGGTGTGCTACAGGTGTGGTGTGGCAGTTCCCAGGTGTGGTGTACTACAGGTGTGGTGTACTACAGGTGTGGTGTGGCATTTCCCAGGTGTGGTGTACTACAGGTGTGGTGTGGCATTTCCCAGGTGTGGAGTACTACAGGTGTGGTGTGGTGTACTACAGGTGTGGTGTACTACAGGTGTGGTGTACTACAGGTGTGGTGTACTACAGGTGTGGTGTGGCATTTCCCAGGTGTGGTGTACTACAGGTGTGGTGTGCTACAGGTGTGGTGTGGCATTTCCCAGGTGTGGTGTACTACAGGTGTGGTGTACTACAGGTGTGGTGTGGCATTTCCCAGGTGTGGTGTACTACAGGTGTGGTGTGGCATTTCCCAGGTGTGGAGTACTACAGGTGTGGTGTGGTGTACTACAGGTGTGGTGTACTACAGGTGTGGTGTGGCATTTCCCAGGTGTGGTGTGGCATTTCCCAGGTGTGGAGTACTACAGGTGTGGTGTACTACAGGTGTGGTGTACTACAGGTGTGGTGTGGCATTTCCCAGGTGTGGTGTACTACAGGTGTGGTGTACTACAGGTGTAGTGTGGCATTTCCCAGGTGTGGTGTACTACAGGTGTGGTGTACTACAGGTGTGGTGTGGCATTTCCCAGGTGTGGTGTACTACAGGTGTGGTGTGGTGTACTACAGGTGTGGTGTACTACAGGTGTGGTGTGGCATTTCCCAGGTGTGGTGTACTACAGGTGTAGTGTGGTGTACTACAGGTGTGGTGTACTACAGGTGTGGTGTACTACAGGTGTGGTGTACTACAGGTGTGGTGTACTACAGGTGTGGTGCACTACAGGTGTAGTGTGGCATTTCCCAGGTGTGGTGTGGTGTACTACAGTGGTGGTGTACTACAGGTGTGGTGTGGCATTTCCCAGGTGTGGTGTACTACAGGTGTGGTGTGCTACAGGTGTGGTGTGGCATTTCCCAGGTGTGGTGTACTACAGGTGTGGTGTGCTACAGGTGTGGTGTGGCATTTCCCAGGTGTGGTGTACTACAGGTGTGGTGTGGTGTACTACAGGTGTGGAGTACTACAGGTGTGCTGTGGCATTTCCCAGGTGTGGTGTACTACAGGTGTGGTGTGGCATTTCCCAGGTGTGGTGTACTACAGGTGTGGTGTACTACAGGTGTGGTGTGGCATTTCCCAGGTGTGGTGTACTACAGGTGTGGTGTGGCATTTCACAGGTGTGGTGTACTACAGGTGTGGTGTACTGCAGGTGTGATGTACTACAGGTGTGGTGTGGTGTACTACAGGTGTGGTGTACTACAGGTGTGGTGTGGTGTACTACAGGTGTGGTGTACTACAGGTGTGGTGTGGTGTACTACAGGTGTGGTGTGGTGTACTACAGGTGTGGTGTACTACAGGTGTGGTGTGGTGTACTACAGGTGTGGTGTACTACAGGTGTGATGTACTACAGGTGTGGTGTGGTGTACTACAGGTGTGGTGTGTTGTACTACAGGTGTGGTGTACTGCAGGTGTGATGTACTACAGGTGTGGTGTACTACAGGTGTGCTGTGGCATTTCCCAGGTGTGGTGTACTACAGGTGTGGTGTGGCATTTCCCAGGTGTGGTGTACTACAGGTGTGGTGTACTACAGGTGTGGTGTACTACAGGTGTGGTGTGGCATTTCCCAGGTGTGGTGTACTACAGGTGTGGTGTACTACAGGTGTGGTGTGGCATTTCCCAGGTGTGGTGTACTACAGGTGTGGTGTACTGCAGGTGTGGTGTACTACAGGTGTGGTGTGGTGTACTACAGGTGTGGTGTACTACAGGTGTGGTGTGGTGTACTACAGGTGTGGTGTACTACAGGTGTGGTGTGGTGTACTACAGGTGTGATGTACTACAGGTGTGGTGTACTACAGGTGTGGTGTACTACAGGTGTGGTGTGGCATTTCCCAGGTGTGGTGTACTACAGGTGTGGTGTACTACAGGTGTGGTGTGGCATTTCCCAGGTGTGGTGTACTACAGGTGTGGTGTACTGCAGGTGTGATGTACTACAGGTGTGGTGTGGTGTACTACAGGTGTGGTGTACTACAGGTGTGGTGTGGTGTACTACAGGTGTGGTGTACTACAGGTGTGGTGTGGTGTACTACAGGTGTGGTGTACTGCAGGTGTGATGTACTACAGGTGTGGTGTGGTGTACTACAGGTGTGGTGTACTACAGGTGTGGTGTACTACAGGTGTGGTGTACTACAGGTGTGGTGTGGCATTTCCCAGGTGTGGTGTACTACAGGTGTGGTGTACTACAGGTGTGGTGTACTACAGGTGTGGTGTACTACAGGTGTGGTGTACTACAGGTGTGGTGTGGCATTTCCCAGGTGTGGTGTACTACAGGTGTGGTGTACTACAGGTGTGGTGTGGCATTTCCCAGGTGTGGTGTACTACAGGTGTGGTGTACTACAGGTGTGGTGTGGCATTTCCCAGGTGTGGTGTACTACAGGTGTGGTGTACTACAGGTGTGGTGTGGCATTTCCCAGGTGTGGTGTACTACAGGTGTGGTGTGGCATTTCACAGGTGTGGTGTACTACAGGTGTGGTGTACTGCAGGTGTGATGTACTACAGGTGTGGTGTGGTGTACTACAGGTGTGGTGTACTACAGGTGTGGTGTGGTGTACTACAGGTGTGGTGTACTACAGGTGTGGTGTGGTGTACTACAGGTGTGGTGTGGTGTACTACAGGTGTGGTGTACTACAGGTGTGGTGTGGTGTACTACAGGTGTGGTGTACTACAGGTGTGATGTACTACAGGTGTGGTGTGGTGTACTACAGGTGTGGTGTGTTGTACTACAGGTGTGGTGTACTGCAGGTGTGATGTACTACAGGTGTGATGTACTACAGGTGTGATGTACTACAGGTGTGGTGTACTACAGGTGTGCTGTGGCATTTCCCAGGTGTGGTGTACTACAGGTGTGGTGTGGCATTTCCCAGGTGTGGTGTACTACAGGTGTGGTGTACTACAGGTGTGGTGTACTACAGGTGTGGTGTACTACAGGTGTGGTGTGGCATTTCCCAGGTGTGGTGTACTACAGGTGTGGTGTACTACAGGTGTGGTGTGGCATTTCCCAGGTGTGGTGTACTACAGGTGTGGTGTACTGCAGGTGTGATGTACTACAGGTGTGGTGTACTACAGGTGTGGTGTACTACAGGTGTGGTGTGGTGTACTACAGGTGTGGTGTACTACAGGTGTGGTGTGGTGTACTACAGGTGTGATGTACTACAGGTGTGGTGTACTACAGGTGTGGTGTACTACAGGTGTGGTGTGGCATTTCCCAGGTGTGGTGTACTACAGGTGTGGTGTGGCATTTCCCAGGTGTGGTGTACTACAGGTGTGGTGTACTGCAGGTGTGATGTACTACAGGTGTGGTGTGGTGTACTACAGGTGTGGTGTACTACAGGTGTGGTGTGGTGTACTACAGGTGTGGTGTACTACAGGTGTGGTGTGGTGTACTACAGGTGTGGTGTACTACAGGTGTGGTGTGGTGTACTACAGGTGTGGTGTACTGCAGGTGTGATGTACTACAGGTGTGGTGTGGTGTACTACAGGTGTGGTGTACTACAGGTGTGGTGTACTACAGGTGTGGTGTACTACAGGTGTGGTGTGGCATTTCCCAGGTGTGGTGTACTACAGGTGTGGTGTACTACAGGTGTGGTGTACTACAGGTGTGGTGTACTACAGGTGTGGTGTGGCATTTCCCAGGTGTGGTGTACTACAGTTGTGGTGTACTACAGGTGTGGTGTGGCATTTCCCAGGTGTGGTGTACTACAGGTGTGGTGTACTACAGGTGTGGTGTGGCATTTCCCAGGTGTGGTGTAGTACAGGTGTGGTGTACTACAGGTGTGGTGTGGTGTACTACAGGTGTGGTGTACTACAGGTGTGGTGTACTACAGGTGTGGTGTACTACAGGTGTGGTGTGGTGTACTACAGGTGTGGTGTACTACAGGTGTGGTGTACTACAGGTGTGGTGTACTACAGGTGTGGTGTGGCATTTCCCAGGTGTGGTGGATTTGATGGCACAATAGTTCAAAAACTATTCAAAATTTTTTCCAGGACTTACTGTTAATCAATGACAGTGACTTAAATATCCAACCACTGACCCCATAGTTCTTCATTTAAGTCTCAAAGCTAAATGGAACAGTTGAAGTAAATATTTTTGATGTTAGCTTGATGAATTAGCTATTAGCTGTGTGTTTGTCCTCTTTAACGTGACCCACAATGTCACTGGACACACCGATGGTGTTGGAGTTGACTACTGCGATTGAAACTCTTGCCACACTCACAGCAATGGTAGGGTTTATCTCCAGTGTGGATGCGCTGGTGTTGCTGTAAAGTACTCTGTTGGGCGAAACTTTTTCCGCACTGTGTGCAGTGATACGGCTTCTCTCCAGTGTGAATGCGCTGGTGCTGCCGGAGGACACTGGGGGAAATAAAACTCCTCCCACACTGGAAACAGTGGTAGGGTTTCTCGCCGGTGTGGATGCGCTGGTGTCGCTGAAGATGGCCTTTCTCAGTGAAACTCTTCCCGCACTCAGAGCACTGATACGGCTTCTCCCCAGTGTGAGTGCGCTGGTGTTGCCGGAGATGACTCTGCTGTGTGAAGCTCTTCCCACATTGTGAGCAGATGTACGGTTTATCTCCTGTGTGAGTGCGCTGGTGTCGATGGAGATCGTCTCTTTCAGTGAAACCCTTCCCACATTCTGAGCAGTGATACGGTTTCTCTCCGGTGTGGACACGCTGGTGTCGTTGAAGAGTACATTGCTGAGTAAAACTCTTTCCACACACTGAGCAGTGATACGGTTTCTCTCCTGTGTGGATGCGCTGGTGTTTCTGGAGAGAATTCTGCTGATTAAAACGTTTTCCACACTGGACACAGTGATACGGCTTTTCTCCTGTGTGGATGCGCTGGTGAGTTTGGAGAGTGCTCTGCTGAGTAAAACTCTTTCCACACAGTGAGCATCGGTACAGTTTCTCTTCTCTATGGAGACGCTGGTGTTTTCTGAGGTGATCTGCTGGAGGAAAACTCACCCCCTGGTCTGAGTAGTGGTGGATTGTTTTAGGCATTTGTCTGTGGATGGTGTTTCAGGAGATCAGAAGTCTTTTCCTCACTCCTAAAGCTTCTTCTAGACATCAGCGTATAACAGGGTGTTGCTCGTATCTGGACCAGAAAATCAGAAAACTTAGAAACTAATTGAAATGACTGAACAGAATAAATGTAACACTACATAAATATATGGTTGTAATTTTGGGGTTATGAATTAAAGATGATCAGGAGCAAATGATCCTGCATGCAACCCTGACAGGTTCTCCACTCCTACACATTGCAAACCTCCATCCTGCTGCACCTGAATAATTATTACATTTAGCAGAAGCCTTTATCCAGAGTGACTTACATTGTTATTTCAATTTATACAACTGAGCAATTGAGGGTTAAGAGCCTTGCTCAGGGGCCCAGCAGTGGCAGCTTGGCAGACCTGGGGTTTGAACCCATGACCTTTCAATCATTAGTCCAACACCTTAACCACTGAGCTTCCCATTTTGTGCCACACTCCACCTTCTAGCCAAAGCCCAACTGGAAGCAACATCAGGATACAAAGCAGACCTGCATCAAGACTCTCATGTGTCCTGCACTCAGGTAATGGAATGACATTTTCCAGGCTGGAGCACATCAGAGAAAGAACATCAGGTAGAAAAGAATTTTCAAGCGTGTTCCTGTTATAGTACTGAATACTGACCTGTTCAGAACTCTGTACACACTGTAGTGTTGTGTGTATACTCAACTTTATCTATTATTATTTACCTTATAATACAGCAGGAGGATCATTGTGTCTTTTTACTGTTATAATTACATTTATATCTACAAGCTCTGATTGGCTTAACTGTGTGGAGCTGCAAAAGATTTACAGAATTTCTTCTATGATTAAAGCTGAAGTTTAACTCACCACATGAGCAGAACATCTGACTGTGATGGAGAAAGAGCTCTGTATTAAACACTGCAGCTTGGCTTCTTCTGCTGCTGTCACTTCATGTCCGTGTGTTACAGCGCTGTGCTGCTGTACCGCCACCTGCTGGACTCTTATTCTTCCTTTAAACAAGTTATTTATATATTTATCTGTGTAATTATAAGTTATTTATTCAGCACCACCTCCATGTTCTCCAGATTTAGGTGATTGTATTTCTGACCAATGATTTTTTTTCCAGCCCCAACATTATTTTTGCAATTAATTTGTTTAAGAAAATAAACAGCAGGTAAAACAGTTATTACATTTCCTCTCATTTAAACTCAACACCTGGACCAACACGACTGAAACTGTTAATCTACTTCTTCACCTCTTCCTCTCATGGGCCCAACCTACTTCTAAGGGATTACAAGTTGTCTTGTCATTGGCCGTGTCTCAATCCTATCTCTTCATTGAAGTGCACACTTTCCTGACAGAAGAGCAGACAGGACTCTTCACCTGATTGAATACATCCTTTATCTGCTTCAATATTCACCCAAAGGTTTCTAATGATAAACCTCATGTCGACTCTCAGGCCTTACACAGACAAGAGGAGAGCAGGGGATGAGCCTGATTCCACATCCATTATGAACCATGATCATGTTTCTCTGATCGGTTATCTGCACACTTCTGATGTTTAACACAATTAACTCCCTGTACTGACTGTACTGACTGATATCTTCAATTTTGTATTGAACAGTAAGTCCACTAATTTCATCAGCTGAAAGTAATCAATAGATTGTCTTGTGAACACGAGTCTGTATATTAGCAGAGTAAAATGGAAAGATTAATGAAGTCAAGAAATCAGTTTATTTATTAAACACACTGTAAGATATTTAAGATACACCTGAATAAATCAAATGATCACTGAACACACTGACTCTGGTGCTGAGTCCTGTGTGTAAATCTCCTCCCACACGGCAGACTCGTACGGAGTCTCTCCTTTGTGAGTGCGCTGGTGTTGTTGGAGGTGACCCTGCTGTATGAAGTTCTTCCCGCACTGCGTGCAGTGATACGGCTTCTCACCGGTGTGGATGCGCTGGTGCTGCTGCAGGGCGGTTTGCTGTTTGAAACTCTTCCCACAGTCTGTGCAGTGATACGGCTTCTCCCCGGTGTGGATGCGGCGGTGTCGCTGGAGAGTTCCGTGCTCTGTGAAACTGCGTCCGCACTGGGAGCACTGATACGGCTTCTCTCCAGTGTGGATGCGCTGGTGGTGCTGGAGGGTGCTGTGGTTGGTGAAGTGTTTCCCACACAGCGAGCAGTGATAAGGCTTCTCCCCCGTGTGGATGCGTTGGTGTCGTCTCAGGTTACTCTGTATAGTGAAACTGGTGCCGCATTGCGAGCAACGATACGGCTTCTCTCCCGTGTGGATGCGCTGGTGTCGCTGAAAAGTGCTCTGCTGATTAAAACTCTTTCCACACAGTAAACAGTGGTGAGTTTTCTCACCGGTGTGGATGCGCTGGTGTCGCTGAAGGCTGCTGTGCTGAGCAAAACTCTTCCCACACTCGGAGCACTGGTACGACTTCTCTCCTTTACGGGCGGTTGTTCTACTCTGTCTGTGTGTGCAGTTCGAGTCAGAAGTCTCGGACTGAGTGTCACAGCTTGTTCCAGACATCAGGCTGCAACAGGGCATCCTTCATATCTAGAGCAGACCATTAGGAACAAATAGAAGAGCAACAATCGATTTACTTTTATTATTGTTGTGTTTGATAAATAATCAGATCGTTTCCAGTAGCAGCTCTTTCTTACTCTGGTCTTCAGATGAGAAAGAACATTTCACTGTCTCCGAACATCTGCTACATCTTCAGTTATTCCTAAAGCTGAAGGAATGAGCATATCTTCCATGTAGAAGAGAATAACACTTACAAGTGCAATCTACACACACACGTACACACTCACAAGCATGTGTGTACACCCACACACACGCACACACACACACAAACACACACTCACACACACACACACACACACACACCTTATCTCAACCCCCGACATCCTCTGTTGTGTATCATTAGATTTTTATATCACAACCTTCACTGTTCTACACACTGGTTTCTAGCAGGGGCACAAACTTTTGAACACTGGAATGTGTTTTTCAGTCTTCAGTGTCCTGAGTGCTGTGTGTTCATCTGACCAGGAGATGGCGCTGCTGGACACGTCACTGAAACCTCACCCGTAATCCATGGACACTGTTCTATTTATAGCAGGATTTTAATGTCACGTTACAGTCTGTGAATTAACACATGAACCGTGGAGAACCGGGAGGTGTTCAGTCTCATATCCACATGAATGTTTAACACACTGACATCCGCAGGAACACGTGAGATAAACTGAAACAAGACGTCAGTGTCGTCAATAACACGCATTAATTATAAACACTGCTGAGTCCCAAACAGCTTCCAGTCTGAATGAAGTGCACTAAACAGAGTGAAGATTACATCATTACATCACACACTACAGTCTGATGATCACATTTAACTCACCAGGTCTCTGGGATTTTCTGTACAAACAATTTAGACCGTCTGCTGCTGCTTCTTCTCTCAGATCAAGGTGTTGTGGTACATTAGCGCCCCCTGCTGGGTTTATGTCCTCATCATTATTTATACATCTTTGTCTAAAGCTGTTGTTCAGCCTGAAGATACAAAACCCATCATTACTGATGTTATTAATCTGTGCAATTAAAATGAAAGAAAGAAAACGAAAACTATAGTGTCATGACATAAGGTGCAAAATAAGAGAGACTCTACAGTAGCCGAGTCTTTTTCTTACCCTAAAAATTTACTTAAAACAGAAAAAACTATTAAAAACTGTTTCAGACATTTGTTGTGTCCTGGTAGGATAAATTCCTATAAAACCTCCAGATTCTGGATAAACCACCTGGTGACGGAGGGATAAACATTTTATATTGTCTATTTTATTCTAGCTGATTATTGTAAATGATAGAATTTAGAATTTCTTTGTTTCATATTTTATACATATTTAACAAATCTTTTTTTCTTTCTTTTTTTTTTACAAATTTGTACCCACAAACTTATAGAGACCGTAATTAATAAGGAAGTGAGTGTTTTTAGAGATAAAACAGATGGGAATCTTTGTTCCTCTTGACTCCAAGGTGTTGAACACAACACAATCATCACACATGAATTAATATCATGACACACATTTACATTTAAAGCATGTGACAGACTCTCTTATTCAGAGTGATGTACAAAAGTGCTTTAGTCTCTATCATTGAATACATTAACTCTGGGTCACTAGGTTACAGACTTAAGATACCATGAGTCTAAAACACTGTTCAAAGAGTTTATATATATATAAATACACACATCCAACAAACAGGGGATAAAGTGTTGGTTGAAGTGTTTCATGAAGAAGTAGGTCTATAACCATCGTTTGAAGATATCCAGTGACTCAGCTGTCTGGACCTCTAGGGGAAGTTTATTCCACCACCTCGGTGAAGAACAGAAAAGAGTCTTGTAGTAAACTTACCTCTTACCCTGAGAGATGGTGGGACCAGTGGAGCAGTGCTGTAGATCTGAGGGCATCTCACGGTGCCTTAATGACCCACTTTACAAGCCAATACAATGAGGATAAGATAGAGGTGATGTGTTCATATCTTCTGGGTCTAGTTAGGACTCTAGCTGCTGTGTTCTGGACTAACTGGAGCTTGTTTATGCTCTTACTGGAACATCCAGACAGTAAAGTATTCACACCTGTTAGTTAGTTTGACCCATATGTTGAGTCTGTTTTCATGTCACATGTTTATCTAACGAATGGTGTGTGTAAGTGTGTGTAAGTGTGTGTACAGATGAGTATTTTGTTTATCTCACTGACTGTAATCAGCACAGGCGTCAGATTTACCTTCTCTATCATCAGGTATCAAAAATATCTGCAATCTAAGGTGAAGTTTGTGGTAAATTTTATGTGTAAGGATTAAAACATTGTGTGTAAACTGCATCCATAACAAATCAACTTCATGTTTATCTGAACAGACTGAGATGCAGAGCAGGGTGTTGGAGTGTTGGGATAAAAGTGACCTCGGAAACATCATCTGGACCTCAGGACAGGTTTCCAAAAGAGTTTTCTCAGCCACACCTCCTTCTCATTAGGCCATAGCTTGAACCTGTTTATGGCGTTATCTACATTATTACACCTTTTATACAGGAGCTCAGAGCCACATGTGGTGCCGTTCTGTCTGTTAGCTCAGAGCCCTGAGGACAGAAAGCTGTGGGGGTGTGGAGGAAAAAGCTCTTCCT
This sequence comes from Tachysurus vachellii, assembly GCF_030014155.1. Taxonomy (NCBI): domain Eukaryota; kingdom Metazoa; phylum Chordata; class Actinopteri; order Siluriformes; family Bagridae; genus Tachysurus; species Tachysurus vachellii. Next base: position 31,547,056 of record NC_083466.1, read on the forward strand.
GATAAATGACAGAATAAATGATGAATAACGGATCTGTTGTTCTTTCAGTTGCAGAAGAAGACACAGCGTGTTAAATCAGTGCTGACATTAATTTGTGATGTGGTTACGGTGTAATGGAGTGATGTAACCATGGTACTGGAGCCTCAGATAGACAAATGAACGTTCTACCTTTTCTCTGGAGGATGAGAGTAAAATGGAGACGTGAACAAAGTGCAGGTTACTGACGTTTATGTCATGCACATGGGTAATAACATGATGCTCCACAATCAACACACAGAGACGAAGAAGAACTAAACACTGAGCAGTAGATATCCCTCCAGTCTGTAGTCGTCTCACACACTTTAGGGCTTTGACTATGTTCTCACTTCAGATAACCATATTAGCTCCTCAGAGTCAGCTGTAGCACCAACCTTCTCTTCTACTGCCATCCAACCGTTACGTTTATACCCGATGTCTCTGTACACGTCACTGAGAGCTCGTATATGTGAAGGTGAACCTACACTGAGGATAGAAAGTTTTCTTCTGCTGTGAGGTGAAGTTAGGAAACACCAGACCACACGCTCTGGGAGGATCTGAGAGGAACCTTTAGAGACGACTGCTCGGCTGTCACAGCTAATCTGTTCAGAATGACAAAATGTTCATGAAAACCTGATTATCTGTCGCTTTGTTTCACTTCATCAGGATAATGAAGCACTTCAGTAGCTGGGAATATAAAGATCAGTAGGACACACTCTGGATAAATAAACACACACTTTTATTTCAGCTTCAAACAGGTCTCACAGCTGCCAATCAAAATGTAGTCAGGGCCAACATAAGGGTCAAAGGTTAGGTCGTGTCCATGGTAACAATAACTCATACAACAAAAGCAGATTTACAAAAGCATCAGAAAGCAGCGTGAAGTGCATTAATAAACACTTTATTAGCATGAAGATCAGTTCTACACACACACACACTCACACACTCACACAGACACAGATCAGTGGTGTTCTGACTGGTGTTCAGTTATCTCCCTCTGAAGACTCCTCAGCCTCCTCCAACCACTGGATGAACTTCAGCAGCTGCACACACAGAGTACACACACACACACACACACAGAGTACACACACACACACACAGAGTACACACACACACACACAGAGTACACACACACACACAGAGTACACACACACACACAGAGTACACACACACACACACACAGAGTACACACACACACACACAGAGTACACACACACACACACAGAGTACACACACACACACACAGAGTACACACACACACACACAGAGTACACACACACACAGAGTACACACACACACAGAGTACACACACACACACACACACACACACACACACACACACACAGAGTACACACACACACACACAGAGTACACACACACACACAGAGTATACACACACACACACAGAGTATACACACACACACAGAGTACACACACAGAGTACACACACAGAGTACACACACAGAGTACACACACAGAGTACACACACACAGAGTACACACACACAGAGTATACACACACAGAGTATACACACACACACACACAGAGTACACACACACAGAGTACACACACACAGAGTACACACACAGAGTACACACACACACAGAGTACACACACACACACAGTACACACAGAGTACACACACAGAGTACACACACAGAGTACACACACACACACACACACAGAGTACACACACACACACAGAGTACACACACAGAGTACACACACACACACACAGAGTACACACACACACACACAGAGTACACACACACACACAGAGTACACACACACACAGAGTACACACACACACAGAGTACACACACACACAGAGTACACACACACACAGAGTACACACACACACACAGAGTACACACACAGAGTACACACACACAGAGTACACACACACACACAGAGTACACACACACACACAGAGTACACACACACACACACACACACAGAGTACACACACACACAGAGTACACACACACACAGAGTACACACACACACAGAGTACACACACACACAGAGTACACACACACACACACACAGAGTACACACACACACACACACACACAGAGTACACACACACACACAGAGTACACACACACACACAGAGTACACACACACACACACACACACAGAGTACACTCACACAGAGTACACACACACACACACACACACACAGAGTACACACACACACACACACAGAGTACACACACACACACACATAGTACACACACACAGAGTACACACACACACAGTACACACACACACAGTACACACACACACAGTACACACACACACAGTACACACACACAGTACACACACACAGTACACACACACAGTACACACACACAGTACACACACAGAGTACACACACAGAGTACACACACACACACACAGAGTACACACACACACACACAGAGTACACACACACACACACACAGAGTACACACACACACACACAGAGTACACACACACAGAGTACACAAACACACACACACAGAGTACACACACACACACACACACACACACAGAGTACACACACACACACAGAGTACACACACACACACACACACAGAGTACACACACACACACACACAGAGTACACACACACACAGTACACACACACACAGTACACACACACACACAGTACACACACACACAGTACACACACACACAGTACACACACACACAGTACACACACACACACAGTACACACACACAGTACACACACAGAGTACACACACAGAGTACACACACACACACACACAGAGTACACACACACACACACAGAGTACACACACACACACAGAGTACACACACACACACAGAGTACACACACACAGAGTACACACACACAGAGTACACACACACAGAGTACACACACACAGAGTACACACACACACACACAGAGTACACACACACAGAGTACACACACACAGAGTACACAGAGTACACACACACACACACACA
>NC_083466.1:31555046-31557546 GCF_030014155.1 Tachysurus vachellii
CCGTCATCACTGCCACTATGGAAAATGTTCTGTAATAAACAAACGAATCATTAAGTCTGAATCCACACTGTGGGTGTGTCCCGTCCCACACCACACCACACCCTCTACACAGGGTCTAGTTACCATGGGGAAGTGGATCTTATTCAGACCCTGGGTCTTCTGATAGTGGAGAACTCTGTTACTCTTGGTATCTACGGCAATGATGCCATCATAGTCATCACAGCGTGTCCAGTTGCCAGGGGATGACTCCCTGAAAATCATCATCACTGAGATGTTCTTCTCCTCGTTACACCTCAGTCTAGATGGAGAGAGAGAGGGAGAGAGAGAGAGGGAGAGGGAGAGACACAGAGAGAGGGAGAGACACAGAGAGAGGGAGAGAGAGAGACACAGAGAGAGGGAGAGACACAGAGAGAGGGAGAGAGAGAGACACAGAGAGAGGGAGACACAGAGAGAGGGAGACACAGAGAGAGGGAGAGAGAGACAGAGAGAGAGAGGGAGAGAGAGAGAGAGAGAGAGAGAGAGAGAGAGAGGGAGAGAGAGAGAGGGAGAGAGAGAGAGAGGGAGAGAGAGAGGGAGAGATTAAATGTACATGTTTGTCATTTATAAAAGACAATCAAACTTTATTTACTATATAAACAAACTATAATCACACACACACACACTCGCGCGCACACACACACACACACTCGCGCGCACGCACACACACGTGCACACACACACACACTCGCGCACACACAGACACACACACAGACACACACTCGCGCACACACAGACACACACACAGACACACACACACGCGCACACTGACACACACACTTGCGCACACACTGACACACACACTCGCGCACACACAGACGCACACACTCGCGCACACACAGACACACACACTCGCGCGCACACAGACGCACAGACACACACACTCGCGCACACACTGACACACACACTCGCGCACACACTGACACACACACTCGCGCACACTGACACACACACTCGCGCACACTGACACACACACTCGCGCACACTGACACACACACTCGCGCACACTGACACACACACTCGCGCACACACTGACACACACACTCGCGCACACACTGACACACACACTCGCGCACACACTGACACACACACTCGCGCGCACACTGACACACACACTCGCGCACACTGACACACACACTCGCGCACACTGACACACACACTCGCGCACACTGACACACACACTCGCGCACACTGACACACACACTCGCGCACACTGACACACACACTCGCGCACACTGACACACACACTCGCGCACACACTGACACACACACTCGCGCACACACTGACACACACACTCGCGCACACACTGACACACACACTCGCGCACACTGACACACACACTCGCGCACACACTGACACACACACTCGCGCACACACAGACACACACACTCGCGCACACACTTGTGCTGCTGCAGGGCGTGGGATAGGTCGATATTGGACACCACGTCTCCATACACCAGGATGAAGTCAGAGCGAACAAGGGATTTTGCGTCCACGTCCCTCAGAACATCTCCCAAAGAGCGGTACAGGTCTGACGTGATGATGTGTACCGTGTTCGGGGAGCTGGGACGACACCACTTCGACTTCCTGTACAATCACATACATCATCATCATCATCATCATCATCATCAGAGAGAGACAGAGAGAGATAACACTCACTAACACTGAAAAATACGACCTCAAAAAATGATAACAGTACAAGAACAACACTACATCAAACACAAGCACAAAGTAAAAGGCAGTGCTGTCTGGTCCTAAATCAAATGTACACTGTAACTGAACACCTGAACACAGTGACTGAACACCAACACAGAACCACACTGACAAAGTACAGAGTCAGTGCACACACACACACAGGCCATAGAGAGAAGCCGCTATAAGTGGTCATGGCTCCCTACAGAGCAGAGTGTGTTTACACACACACACACACACACATATATATATAAAACTCTATGTTCTAAATAATATGTTTATTATTGTGTTTAAGAGATGTTCTTCTCTTTGCTGTGATTCTTTGGCAAAACTGTACATGTATATGGTCATAACAATAAAGCTTGTTGAAACTGAGAGAGAGAGAGAGAGAGAGAGAGAGAGAGGGAGAGAGAGAGAGCCGAGAGAGAGAGAGAGAGAGAGAGACAGCCGAGAGAGAGAGAGAGAGAGAGAGAGAGAGAGAGAGAGGGAGAGAGAGAGGGAGAGAGACTGAGAGAGAGAAAGAGAGAGCGAGAGACTGAGAGAGAGAGAGAGAGAGAGAGAGAGAGAGAGAGAGAGAGAGCGAGAGAGAGAGAGAGGGAGAGAGAGAGAGAGAGGGACTGAGAGAGAGAGAGAGAGAGAGAGAGAGAGAGAGAGAGAGAGAGAGAGAGAGAGAGAGAGAGAGAGAGAGAGAGAGAGAGAGAGAGAGAGAGAGAGAGAGAGTTAGAGAGAGAGAGAGAGAGAGAGAGAGAGAGAGAGCGAGAGAGAGAGAGA
>NC_083466.1:31562546-31575046 GCF_030014155.1 Tachysurus vachellii
TAAATACAGGAAATAACATTAATGTGATTAAACAACACTAATAAAATGGAATAATCTAACATCAAGAAAACATTTTAGATTTGTATTTAAAAAGTGAATTGTAGCTTCAATGTACGCTTCACCCCGAACACTAGAACCTCACCCATAATAAGACTACACCCCAAACTCCTCTCTCTAAGTAAACATCTCTAAGTGATGGTTCTGAAAATAAAATAATAAGAGAAACTCATAGAACAAGGTTCCCTGGATGCTTTTAGATGTTCTGGTTGGACAGTTATGGATACTAGGTTCCTAAAGTGGTTGTACTTGGAGCGTTGTGATTTCCTAAAATCATTCAACCAGGTGAAGCCAGTTCATATTTTTATTAGTATTTTTTTCCAAGTCTGGAACTGGGATGAACTGTTACCAAAGTGATGGAAAGACCAAAGTGTAAAGAAACAAAGGATCTGCTCATGATTCAGAACAGATGAGTTCATCTGTGAAACATGGAGGTGGTGTTATGGCTTGACCTGGACTCCAAGTGACCAAATATACAACCAAATATTTGTGTATTTAATGATATTTATTTTACTTCAAGCCGTTTCCAATTCCTTTTAAGTATGGTCTTATATAAAAGTGTCTACCTTTGATGTTGTTTAGTACATCTGTGTATAATATCAGGAAAAAACATCTGAAAACCTGAACTCTTGTGATAGTCTATGAACTGGTGGGTCTTGGTGTTAGGGGTGAAGTCTGATGTGTATTACAGAACATGTGGGCGGGGCTTATTCACCACCCTGACAGTGTAGTACACAGTAATACAGTCACAGTATTTACATTAGCTGATATTACAGTGACATGTACACACACTTGGTGCATTGTGGGAAACAGAAGCTGTACATTTCACTGTATACATTCAGTAACAGAAACAACAGGCTGTCATTTAAATCTCTACATTTTACTCCTCTACTCTTCTTCTGTTTGCAGTGAAAAATTTTCAACAAATGACATATATATGTAAAAAAAACACATTTAAACTGATGTGCCTTCAGGATTAAATATATAACAACCAGAGATTTCAACAATCCAGCTTTATCAGTGATTAAATACAGCAAATCACACTCAGGCCTGAAACACACCTAAAATATAATCATAACACAATATGAACGCCTTTCTGTCTTGTAACAGAGTCCTGTGTGTATGTGTGTGTGTGTGTGTGTGTGTGTGTGTGTGTCACGGAGTCAAGTGTGTTTCAGGCCTTAGCATGTAGCATGTTATACACAGTGTGTGATACTGTTCTAAAATCTCATGCAGTGTATAAGACATGACGTCCTTTAAACTGTGCAGAATTCTGACTAATTACAAGATTATTAAAGACTTCATTACATATAACACATATAATCACACCCTCATCAACCAACTGACCAATTAGCATCAACCTCAGTGTAGTTGCGCATTACATCACACCCTCATCGGCCAGCTGACCAATCATCATCAAGCTCAGTGTAGCTGCACATTACATCACACCCTCATCAACCAGCTGACCAATCAGCATCAAGCTCAGTGTAGCTGCACATTACATCACACCCTCATCAACCAGCTGACCAATCAGCACTGAGCTTGAACTAATTTCCCACCCTTAAGCCTCATTTTTTATTTTTTTTTGTATGATATATTGCATGTCCAGCTCTTGTGCTTCAGTGTGTGTGTATGTATGGCAAGCCGTTTTAACATTTAATGGCTAGTCTGGATATGTATTATAGATATCCGTAATTCAGTTCTACCTAGTCAAAATGAAAATTTCAGATATCCACAATGGCATTCCTCCTATCCACAACTGTCTTTTCAGTTATCCACAACTTCATTCTTCCTAGGACGAATTACGTCACTTTTCCCATTCATGTCTATGGAGTTTCCCTTTACAGATATATTTAATTCAGTTGTAGATATCCGCGAGGTGAAATGTGGATATCTACAACTAAATTATGACTATCCATAATTCCGGTTAGAGATATCTACAATTTAATTCTGACTAGTCACAATTCCAGTTCCAGATATCCTCAACTCCCCTCAATTAAAGATATCTATAATGTCTTTTTAAGATATCTTAAATTAAATTTTAACTAGTCAAAACTAGATTATAGATATCTTGAACTGAAATTGTGACTAGTCAGAATTAAATTGTAGATATCTCTAACCCGAATTATGGATAGTCATAATTTAGTTGTAGATATCTGTAATCAAGTTATAGATATCTTCAAATGAATTTTGATTAGAGATATCTCAAATCAGAGATATCTTTAACTTTCATTCTTCCTAGTCTTGAAACAGAGTTTTGACTAGACAAAATGATGTTGCAGACATCTGTAATGATGTCACTGCAAGTAGGAGGAGGGTCTTGTTATCGGTGGGAGGGGCTTCTAATTATTTTATCTACAACAGCAACCGCCATTTCTTCTGTTACTTGTAAACCGGCTCAAATGATTTGTTTTCTGGCTGAATATCCAATGGGAAGCCTTGCATTAACAACGTCATGCACAACTATACTGACGAGTCAAAATGACGTTTGTGATATCTATAACTTTAATCCTGCCTCTGCAAAACTCAATTATAGATATCTGCAATTGTCATTAAGGATGTTGAATATCGTTTTCAGTGACGTTATTGCAGATATCCGTAACTCACTTCTGACTATTTAAATCTGAATTCCAGATATCTCTAACTTTCTTTGTGACTAGCTAAAACGGAATTAAAGATATCTCTAACTGTCATTGTGACTGGTCAGAATGCAGTTACAACTAGTTAAAAATATGTTGCTGATATCTGTAATGATAAAATGGCTTGCCATATGTATGCACAGTGTGTTTGTTACAGTCAAAGGCAAGAATAATTAAGGAAGACTCAGTAATTAATAATTAAGGATATGCTGAAATTCAGTTATAAAATCCCTCATTAAAATGACAATCTGTTTTTTTTTTTCACTGAGGTAATGTATGAGCCCTGAGGACACATCTGAAGAAACATGTGTCCTCCTACAGCTTAGAAATGTAGTAATAAAACATCACGAGAGCTTCAGGGTCATCATCCTGATATATCTGATATTAACATGTGTTTTTATAATCAGTGTGTGTTGTAATGTTGTGTGTTTTTATAATCAGTGTGTGTTGTAATGTTGTGTGTTTTTATAATCAGTGTGTGTTGTAATGCTGTGTGATTTTATAAACAGTGTGTGTTGTGTGTTTTTATAATCAGTGTGTGTTGTAATGCTGTGTGATTTTATAATCAGTGTGTGTTGTGTTTTTATAATCAGTGTGTGTTGTAATGTTGTGTGTTTTTATAATCAGTGTGTGTTGTGATGTGTTTTTATAATCAGTGTGTGTTGTAATATTGTGTGTTTTTATAATCAGTGTGTGTTGTGTGTTTTTATAATCAGTGTGTGTTGTAATGCTGTGTGATTTTATAATCAGTGTGTGTTGTGTGTTTTTATAATCAGTGTGTGTTGTAATATTGTGTGTTTTTATAATCAGTGTGTGATGTGTGTTTTTATAATCAGTGTGTTGTAATGTTGTGTGTTTTTATAATCAGTGTGTGTTGTAATGTTGTGTGTTTTTATAATCAGTGTGTGTTGTGTGATGTTGTGTGTTTGGTCTCAGAGAAGCACCTTTAAAGATAACATGTCTGGTTTTGCCTTAATAAAGATGTCATTTGGAGCATATATTCTGATATAAAAGTGTGAAACTGAAACTAGAGTGGAGGGAAATCACATCATTTATCACCTGCAGTCTGAAGCCTTGCCCACATCTATACTGGTATTTTTTAAATGATCATCCACAGCATGAGCATTTTTGAAATCTGTCACTTCTCTTATTCTCTCCATTCACACAGTAACAATCACATGACCACATGAGCAGACTGAGAGTACATCATAAAACACCTCAAGAGTAATTTTAAGATAAAAAATAATGATTTTATCTAATTATTAGATTTCCTGTCCAAAATCACCTTGAATAAATCATTTAAGGTGACCAAAATTGTAGTTTCCTTGTGGATGCAGATTGCAGGTTTTCATAACAAAAAATACTGGTATATTTGTGGGCGGAGCTGGAAAAGTACTTCAGGAAACGATACTGTGTGTAAATTAATACCACTAAAAGGGCAGGTAATAAAATTTAAAAATAAAACACCTGTACCGAGAGTAACGGTGCCCCCTGGTGGACAGCTCTCTCCTTATTTGTACTAAAACCACAATTTTCACTAACAATATTATGGGGGTTTTGTCATATTACCATCAAACCAATTGAGGTGGCAGTGATGCAGTATTGTAAACACAAACATGCTAACAGGCTAATGCAAACATTACATACACTGTGTCCTGTAGACTGGAACATTCTGTAATACTGAGGTCCAGATGTGGTGTTAACTGAGGTGTTAATTAAGCTGTGTTGGTTATTATCTGTGGTGTTTAGTCATGTGGTAGCACCTGTCCAGCTGTGTTGGTTATTATCTGTGGTGTTTAGTCATGTGGTAGCACCTGTCCAGCTGTGTTGGTTATCCCTACAGTGTATATTTGTGTGTTAACACTCGTCCAGCTGTTGGGAGATGAACTCCTGGATGCACTTCCGGTACTGCTCCGAGTGACTGTGAGTCTGAAAGTATTGAGTGGGCTGATCCAATGACTCCCTCATCTCCTCGTTCACCTTAGCCATGCGCAGCCTGAGAGACACACAGAAGGAGGTAGATTTTGATCTTCCATCATCTACTAAACATTTTCAGAGGAAAATCATGATATAATGTGAAACAGTTTTGGAGATTTAAATAAACCAGTGAATGCCAGAAATATGGATAGCTGTTATTAATGGACCAAATGTCCAAAATAGAATGGCCTATATGATGGGTTATGAGAGTGTGTGTGTGTGTGTGTGTGTGTGTGTGTGTGTGGGCATTGTGTACAGGGTGACGATGTCAGCATTGGTGGTATCCATGGCGATGGATAGTGGACTCCTGCCATCCATGTCTGAGACGCTCTGACAGGCCCCACGCTTCAGGAACAAACAAACCTGTCTAAAGGTAGAAGAGGAACAGAGAAGGGAAATGAGCACAGACGCTAACGCTAGTTCAAGTATAACATTGTACTTAATGTTAATGAGCTAGCCTACTATTACAGCGCTAACACAAAACGCATGCTCACAAGGTTATGCACGTTTACACAGCATGGTGCAGTGTATGTGTGTCTGTGTGTATGCAGTGTGTCCCAGCATGGTGCAGTGTGTGTGTGTGTGTTGGTGAGTGTGTGTGTGTTGGTGTGTGTGTGTGTCTGTTTGTGTGTGTGTGTGTGTGTGTGTGTGTGTGTGTGTATCCAGTGTGCCCCAGCATCGCAGCATGGTGCAGTGCGTGTGTGTATTCTTCTGTGTATGTGTGTGCATGTGTTTGTGTGTGTGTACCCAGTGTGTCCCAGCATGGCAGCATGGTGCAATGTGTGTGTGTATGTGTGTGTGTGTGTGTGTGTGTATGTATATATGTGTTTGTGTGTGTGTGTGTATATATATGTGTTTGTGTGTGTGTACCCAGTGTGTCCCAGCATGGCAGCATGGTGCAGTGTGAGTGTGTGTGTGTGTGTGTGTGTGTGTGTGTGTCCTGGACCTGGTTTTCACCCGTCCTTCTCCAGCTACAGACGTGACTGCTACCCCATTACATGTCTCTGATCATCACCTGGTATCCTTCACCATCACTCACCCTACCCTACCTAAAACTACCCCCTCACCCCCTCATTCTTACCCGCCGCAACCTTCACTCTGTCTCCCCTTCTTCTGTAGCTTCTGGCACTCCCTTCCACTATGCTCCAGACCATCTCGCAAGACCTTCTGCCCTTCATTACCACTATCATCAATAGATCCATAGCATCTGGTCAGGTACCGACTACTTTCAAGAGAGCAAGGGTTATTCCCATCCTGAAGAAACCTGCTCTGGATCCATCAGACATCAGTAACTACAGACTGGTATCACTTCTCTCTTTTCTTTCAATTCTTGAACGCCTTGTCAATCAACTGTCTGTCTATCTCTCACAGAACAACCTCCAAGATCCCAACCAGCAGTTGGGATCTTAAAGTCCCAATCCCTTTAAAGCAGCTCATTCCACAGAGACAGCCCTTTTGGATGTCTCTGAGAAACTACATGCTGCTAGATCAGCCAAACTGTCATCTGTCCTTATCCTCCTTGACCTTTCAGCAGAATTTGATATGGTCAACCACAAGACTCTCTAATCCACCCTCAGGAGTCTTGGGATTTGCAGATCAGCTTGGGAATGGTTCGCTTCCTACCTGGAAGGACGCTCATACCAAGTAACATGGAGGGGAGTGACATCTGCTCCACACAGACTCTCCACTGGTGTCCCACAGGGCTCAGTACTTGGTCCTCTTCTTTTCTCCCTTTATACTCACTCTCTTGGGGAAGTTATTTCCTCACATGGGTTCTCCTACCACTGCTATGTTGATGATACACAACTTATCTTCTCTTTCCCACCTTCAGATGCCACAGCTTCTGATCGGATCTCAGCATGTCTGGCAGAAATATCATCATGGATGACTGCTCATCAGTTAAAGCTCAATCCTAGCAAAACTGAACTGCTGATCATCAGGTGATTCATCCCCAGGTCATGACCTTGCTATATCCTTACACAACGATCTGATCTCCCCTTCAGCCACAGCTCACAACCTTGGGGTAACCACGGACACTCAACTGTCCTTTTCCTCTCATGTTGCTAATGTGACTCGCTCATGTCGGTTTCTTCTCTACAACATTAGAAGGATTCGGCCATTTTTGTCCACACAGGCTGCTCAGGTACTTGTTCAGTCTCTTGTCATCTCTAGACTGGATTACTGTAACACACTGCTGGCAGGTCTACATATGAACGCAATCCGTCCTCTGCAAATGATCCAAAATGCAGCTGCATGGCTGGTTTTCAACCTGCCAAAGTTCTCCACACCACCACACTGCTGCGATCCCTCCACTGGCTTCTGGTAGCTGAACACATCAGATTCAAAACACTGATGCTGGCCTACAAAGCCAAAAATGGACCATCTCCCTCTTACCTCAAAGCCCTCATCACTCCTCACACTGCACCTCACACCCTCCGATCTACCAGCACTGCTCGACTGGTTCCACCATCTCTCAGGGTAAGAGGTAAGTTTACTACAAGACTCTTCTCTGTACTGGCACCAAGATGGTGGAATGAACTTCCCCTAGAGGTCCGGACAGCTGAGTCACTGGATATTTTCAAGCGGTGGTTGAAGACCTACTTATTCAGGAAACACTTCAACTAGCACTTCTTTCCTTATCTTTTGATTTAAAAAAAAAAACAAAAAAAACACCTTTGACACTTTTTCATTGTAACTTTGAACAAATGTTTTAAACTCATGGTATCTTAAGTATGTAACTTAGTGATCCAGCATTAATGTATCCAATGACAGAGATTTAAGCACTTATGTACGTCGCTCTGGATAAGGGCGTCTGTCACATGATGTAAATGTAAATGTGTGTGAGTGTGTGTGTGTTGTGTGTGTGTACCTAGTGTGTCCCAGCATGGCAGCATGGTGCAGTGTGTGTGTGTATATATGTGTTTGTGTGTGTGTGTGTGCCCAGTGTGTCCCAGCATGGCAGCACGGTGCAGTGTGTGTGTCTGTTGTGTGTGTACCCAGTGTGTCCCAGCATGGCAGCGTGGTGCAGTGTGTGTGTGTGTGTGTGTGTGTGTGTGTATCTATATGTGTTTGTTTGTGTGTGTGTGCCCAGTGTGTCCCAGCATGGCAGCATGGTGCAGTGTGTGTGTGTGAGAGTGTGTGTGTTGTGTGTGTGTACCCAGTGTGTCCCAGCATGGCAGAATGGTGCAGTGTGTGTGTGTGTGTGTGAGAGTGTGTGTGTACCCAGTGTGTCCCAGCATGGCAGCATGGTGCAGTGTGTGTGTGTGAGAGTGTGTGTTGTGTGTGTGTACCCAGTGTGTCCCAGCATGGCAGCGTGGTGCAGTGCTCCTCTTCCTCGTGCATCCTGCTGATCCACATTAGATGAGTTTTGCAGCAAGAACTCACAGGGGAGTAAAGAACCCTGAAAACACACACATACACACACACCCACACACAAAATGGAAAATAGAGACAGCTGAAATATTGATTATACCTCCGCCAAACATTCTTTAAACAGGAAGTGTATTTGCGCTCACCCCTTGTACTGCCTGCATCAGTGGTGTACGGCACTGATCCTCAGTGTTTGCCCAGTTAACATCTGCACCAAGTGCTAGCGCCTCCACCATGTCAGCTAAACTGGAGGCACATGAGGCCCAGTACAGCAGCAGGTTGGGGGAACACTCCGTCGCACGGGGAAGAATGGGTGGGGGCTCATGCGGAGGTTCTGTCTCCTGAAGATCTGAAACACACCAGGATTGTTGTTTAGATTTAATGAACGCAGGAAGCTGTAATATTGGATCAGGGTCAGGGGTCATACCGGGTTCACTCAGGCTGGTGTTAGATGATGAGTTAAGCATCTCTCTGCTACCATCAGCACTGGTGTGAATCCCACTGTCTGCACTCTTCACTGTTTCACACACACACACACATACACACACACTCTACATTAAAACTCTTATATTGCATTATTCTGTGAACAAATGAGCAAATCATCACTTTTCCCGTTACACTACTTCCTGTCTGAGAGGTTACATAAATAGTTTCCTTCTACACTTCCTGTGTGAGTGTTTAGAAACAGGTCAACATTCTCCTCACTGTCGCTGACATTTTAAAGCTTCTTTAGGATTACAGACATAAATAAAATTCACTTCTACTGTGGCTGAATCAGATCCCAAACCAAGAACTTACAGCTCCGCAGCTTTGAAGACGTGTCAAAGTAGGAAAAGAGGGAATCGAGTTCATCGGGGCAGAAGAGCGAGTCACGTCGAGCCTCCTGCCCAATGAGAGGCGCTGTTCACCATGCAGAGGACACAAGTGTCATTAGTAAAGTTTCATAACATCAAACCATCAACATACCACAAACATATGTTGGCAGGAATAAAAGAACAGAGGTAGCTGAAAGATAAACTCACCAGAGGTGTTGGAGGCAGGGCGGATTTTAGGGGTGGGAGGGGGTGGGCGAGGGATCAGGAACTCTGTGCTTCCTTTCAGATGCTTGTCATGTTTACTCAGCACCATGACCTTTGACCTCTGTTCCCGAGAGTCTTGCTTTCTAACAAACCTCCTCTCCACGTACTTGGCCCGGATATAGGCCTCGATTTCCTGCCTTTACGGACACACACACACACACACACACACACGTTCATTATCCAACCTACTTTTTTTAACTGACATTCTTCAGCTGCCATAATCATCTACAAACACTCATCTCTCAAGCTGATGAATGAACTAAAGGATTGAACCAAAGGGAAGTGAATAACGAGGAGCTGAAAGCAGTGTTGAGTACCTGGGGTCTCCAGGCTGGGGTTTCTTCCACCCCATCTCTCCTCTGCGAGCCTCATAGATATGATTAATCAGCTCATTACCCAGCTCACACATCAGCTACGGCACAAACATCACGTGACAGTGGACGAGAATAATATTATTAAAAGTTTATTTGAAAGCCTCAGCACAGATAAGTGGGCTAAATCACCCAGTTAGCATAAACATGAACATGAAGGTCAGACACTGCAGCTCTGTGGTACATCATAAAATGTGACGCTCACCTTCAGGAGTTCTGGGTCCCATGAGTCGAGTGTCAGTGATCTCACCTTGGAGTTATGAACTCCTAAACTCCTACAGGACACATCATAAAGTCATCATAATGAATGCAGTGACTGTAGAGTATTGTAGCGGTAAGTGTGGTAGTATTACTGAGAGTATTGTAGCGATGAGTGTGGTAGTATTACTGAGAGTATTGTAGCGGTAAGTGTGGTAGTATTACTGAGAGTATTGTAGCGATGAGTGTGGTAGTATTACTGAGAGTATTGTAGCGATGAGTGTGGTAGTATTACTGAGAGTATTGTAGCAGTGAGTGTGGTAGTATTACTGAGAGTATTGTAGCGGCAAGTGTGGTAGTATTACTGAGAGTATTGTAGTGTGAGTGTGGTAGTATTACTGAGAGTATTGTAGCGGCAAGTGTGGTAGTATTACTGAGAGTATTGTAGCGGTGAGTGTGGTGGTATCACTGAGAGTATTGTAGCGGTGAGGGTGGTGGTATTACTGAGAGTATTGTAGCGTGAGTGTGGTAGTATTACTGAGAGTATTGTAGCGGTGAGTGTGGAAGTATTACTGGGAGTATTGTAGCGGTGAGTGTGGTAGTATTACAGAGAGTATTGTAGCGGTGAGTGTGGTAGTATTAAAGAGAGTATTGTAGCGTGAGTGTGGTGGTATTACTGAGAGTATTGTAGTGGTAAGTGTGGTGGTATTACTGAGAGTATTGTAGCGGTGAGTGTGGTAGTATTACTGAGAGTATTGTAGTGCTGAGTGTGGTAGTATTACTGAGAGTATTGCAGCGTGAGTGTGGTGGTATTACTGAGAGTATTGTAGCGTGAGTGTGGTAGTATTGCTGAGAGTATTGTAGTGCTGAGTGTGGTAGTATTACTGAGAGTATTGTAGTGCTGAGTGTGGTAGTATTACAGAGAGTCTTGTAGCGGTGAGTGTGGTAGTATTACAGAGAGTATTGTAGTGCTGAGTGTGGTAGTATTACTGACAGTATTGTAGCGTGAGTGTGGTATTACTGAGAGTATTGTAGCAGTAAGTGTGGTAGTATTACTGAGAGTATTGTAGTGCTGAGTGTGGTAGTATTACAGAGAGTACTGTAGCAATGAGTGTGGTAGTATTACAGAGAGAATTGTAGCGGTGAGTGTGGTAGTATTCCTGAGAGTATTGTAGTGCTGAGTGTGGTAGTATTACTGGGAGTATTGTAGCGGTCAGTGTGGTAGTATTACAGAGAGTATTGTAGTGCTGAGTGTGGTAGTATTACAGAGAGTATTGTAGCGGTCAGTGTGGTAGTATTACTGAGAGTATTGTAGCGGTACGTATGGTAGTATTACAGAGAGTATTGTAGTGCTGAGTGTGGTAGTATTACAGAGAGTATTGTAGCGATGAGTGTGGTAGTATTACTGAGAGTATTGTAGCGTGAGTGTGGTATTACTGAGAGTATTGTAGCAGTAAGTGTGGTAGTATTACTGAGAGCATTGTAGCGTGAGTGTGGTAGTATTACAGAGAGTTTTGTAGCAGTGAGTGTGGTAGTATTACTGAGAGTATTGTAGCGGTAAGTGTGGTAGTATTACTGAGAGTATTGTAGCAGTTAGTGTGGTAGTATTACTGAGAGTATTGTAGCGTGAGTGTGGTAGTATTACTGAGAGTATTGTAGTGCTGAGTGTGGTAGTATTACTGGGAGTATTGTAGCGTGAGTGTGGTAGTATTACTGAGAGCATTGTAGCGTGAGTGTGGTAGTATTACAGAGAGTTTTGTAGCAGTGAGTGTGGTAGTATTACTGAGAGTATTGTAGCAGTGAGTGTGGTAGTATTACTGAGAGTATTGTAGCGGTAAGTGTGGTAGTATTACTGAGAGTATTGTAGCGTGAGTGTGGTAGTATTACTGAGAGTATTGTAGTGCTGAGTGTGGTAGTATTACTGAGAGTATTGTAGCAGTGAGTGTGGTAGTATTACTGAGAGTATTGTAGCGGTAAGTGTGGTAGTATTACTGAGAGTATTGTAGCGTGAGTGTGGTAGTATTACTGAGAGTATTGTAGTGCTGAGTGTGGTAGTATTACTGAGAGTATTGTAGTGTGAGTGTGGTAGTATTACTGAGAGTATTGCAGCGTGAGTGTGGTAGTATTACTGAGAGTATTGTAGTGCTGAGTGTGGTAGTATTACTGAGAGTATTGTAGCGTGAGTGTGGTAGTATTACTGAGAGTATTGTAGCAGTGAGTGTGTTGTAGCAGTATTGAAGGTGGAGTAGAGGGTGTAAGAGGTGTAGGGGTATTAAAGGTGGAATAGATATCAGAGCGGAGAGTGGAGCAGTGGTAAAGGTTAAGGTGTATTAGTAGTGTGGAGGGTGTAGAAGCTCCACCTGTGGATGCCGGAGCAGGCGATGCATAGCGTGATGCCCAGGTTGATGCTGGCCCACCGAGGCTGCCTCCCCCCACAGTCACAGCAGTTCTGGTTCCCTCTGACTGACAGCTGGCAGTGTAGAGGAGTGTCAGTGCGACCCGAGCGACACTCACCCAGAGAGTCCAGACTGCCCAGAGACGCTGACGACTCACGCTGCAGCCGCTGAATGGAAACATTTAGAACACGTTTGCAGAGGAAAACGTTTACAGATCACACATTCACAGGTAATACCTTGTGCTCAAGTTGTCTCATGTTGAATGTGTGTGTGTGTGTGTGTGTGTGTGTGTGTGCATATCTCTCACAGTCACAGGTTCCTCTCCGTTCTCTCTGTAAGCTGTAGCAATGCTGTTCTGTACAGCTTTGGTCCAGAACTGTCGCAGTTTCTCTGAGTCAGCCTGCAGAATGCAGC
>NC_083466.1:31580046-31588950 GCF_030014155.1 Tachysurus vachellii
TATAATGATTTATAATCCCATTCATAGTTTTTATAATGAGTTATAATCCTAGTCTCATTGTTTATAATGAGTTATAATCATAGTCTCATTGTTTATAATGAGTTATAATCCTAGTCTCATTGTTTATAATTAGTTATAATCCTAGTCTCATTGTTTATAATGAGTTATAATCCCAGTCTCATTGTTTATAATGAGTTATAATCCCACTCTCAGTGTTTATAATGATTTATAATCCCACTCTCAGTGTTTATGAGGATTTATAATCCCACTCTCTGTGTTTATAATGATTTATAATCCCATTTATAGTTTTTATGAGTTATCATCCTAGTCTCATTGTTTATAATGAGTTATGATCCTATTCTCATTGTTTATAATGAGTTATAATCCTAGTCTCATTGTTTATAATGAGTTATAATCCTAGTCTCATTGTTTATAATGAGTTATAATCCCAGTCTCATTGTTTATAATGAGTTATAATCCCACTCTCAGTGTTGATTATGATTTATAATCTCACTCTGTGTTTATAATGATTTATAATCCCACTCTCAGTGTTTATAATGATTTACAATCCCACTCTCAGTGTTTATAATGATTTACAATCCCACTCTCTGTGTTTATAATGATTTATAATCCCACTCTCTGTGTTTATAATGATTTATAATCCCACTCTCTGTGTTTATAATGATTTATAATCCCACTCTCTGTGTTTATAATGATTTACAATCCCACTCTCTGTGTTTATAATGATTTATAATCCCACTCTCAGTGTTTATAATGATTTATAATCCCACTCTCAGTGTTTATAATGATTTATAATCCCACTCTCTGTGTTTATAATGATTTATAATCCCACTCTCTGTGTTTATAATGATTTATAATCCCACTCTCAGTGTTGATTATGATTTATAATCCCACTCTCGGTGTTTATAATGATTTATAATCCCACTCTCAGTGTTTATAATGATTTATAATCCCATTCATAGTTTTTATGAGTTATAATCCTAGTCTCATTGTTTATAATGAGTTATAATCCCAGTCTCATTGTTTACAATGAGTTATAATCCCACTCTCTGATGTCACTCAGATCACTTTTGAATCTAGTTCCTCTCAATGTCTTCCTCGTTTCCTTTTAGAGAGTTTCCTCACCACCATCACCTCTGACTCACTCATTACGGATCAATTCAAATTTAAATTTGTCTCCTGAATTTGTACATGTCTGTAAAGATTCTTTGTAACAATGTCCATTGTTTTATTTTAAACACATAATACTGAATTGAAACCCCACCATCATCATCATCATCATTGGCTAAGACCCAATAGTAAATAAAGCACCTACTTTATGGTACTGATCAGCTTGCTTTATCTCATTCTATAGCCACACTGTCAGCGATGCATGCTGATAAAATATTTTAAATATACAGAGTCGACTCATTTCTACTTCAGTTACAGACATTTCCTCCTGATACAGTCCTGTGCTAAACATCAGCACCTTCCTGTTTTCTTTCAGCTGCAGTATTAATGAAACTAACCCAGTGTTAACACACATCTCCTGTAGGACACCATCACATCCCATTACTACACCATTAACTGTATCCGTAATCAATCACCTGTTAATCCATCACACAACCTTAATACAATAACTACAACCCAAAACAAATATCATTTCATATTAAGGTCATATATTAAGTTAAATATGTCATATTTATACATGATACCAGGCAACAAAGGCCATTTTACTCAGACCATGACAGAATAATCATGTGAATGATGACTAACACACAGAAACACACACATCACCGCAGGATAAAAGAGTTATATAAATATAATATGTTATATTCTACTACATTATAATCCTATAACAACAGTGTAAACAGACCGCAGTGTGCGCGTGCACAGTCACTTACACCTACCGGAAACGGGGCGAGTCTTTCAGACACTCCTCAAAATCCACCTTCATTATCATTACTATTGATGATTTATTACTACTGAATCAATTTATTATTATTTATTATTGTTGCTGGGTGGCTGCAGGAAGAGAGCGATGGGACAAGCAGCTGATTGTGATGCTCATGGACCACAGAATAATAATAAGAGCCGAGATCAGGGCCGTGACGTCACACCAAAACCGGAAGTGAACTCTGTTCGTTTCAGTAATACGGATTTTATTCACAAATTCGATTCTTCTAGTAACTAATATAACAACTGTAATATCCGACATTTGAAATGTGTGTTTTATACATTAGTAACTTATATTATCGCTGATTGTAGTTCGGTCACTGTGTGTAACCTACTACACCTAGATGTCGCCTTGGCTACGGCAGGTCATTGGACCGAATGCGTCAATAGAGCCGCCATCTTGGACCGGGGACCCCCTCCTCTTTAATGCATCAGCGTCAATGTAGGCAAAGGGAAATAAAATCACCATAAATCGTCATGAATGTCATTTTCTAGTTTTAACTTAATGTAACGGGATAAATATTACAGAGGGTTCTTTAAATAAATCCTGCTGTAATGTGAACGCGCATCCTATTGGCCGCGCCGGTGGCGCTATTGCGCGCTGAGTTCGAACTATCTGCAGCAGAGTTAGAGACAACCGCTGTGGGTGAGTCGGTTCTGAGAGAGCCGCTGTGGGTGAGTCGGTTCTGAGAGAGCCGCTGTGGGTGAGTCGGTTCTGAGAGAACCGCTGCGGGTGAGTCGGTTCTGAGAGAACCGCTGCGGGTGAGTCGGTTCTGATAGAGCCGCTGTGGGTGAGTCGGTTCTGAGAGAGCCGCTGTGGGTGAGTCGGTTCTGAGAGAGCCGCTGTGGGTGAGTCGGTTCTGAGAGAGCCGCTGCGGGTGAGTCGGTTCTGAGAGAGCCGCTGTGGGTGAGTCGGTTCTGAGAGAGCCGCTGTGTGTGAGTCGGTTCTGAGAGAGCCGCTGCGGGTGAGTCGGTTCTGAGAGAGCCGCTGCGGGTGAGTCGGTTCTGAGAGAGCCGCTGTGGGTGAGTCGGTTCTGAGAGAGCCGCTATGGGTGAGTCGGTTCTGAGAGAGCCGCTGTGTGTGAGTCGGTTCTGAGAGAGCCGCTGTGGGTGAGTCGGTTCTGAGAGAGCCGCTGTGGGTGAGTCGGTTTTTTTTTTCAGCTCTGTGTTAAAAGTTATAAAATATGGGTTTCATGTCGAATGTTAGACGATACATGTAAGAGATTACACACAGTGGACAATAATTAATTTTTCAGAATGTTTTCTGTTTATATTTCTTTGAATTTTGATCCTTTTATTTCTGTTTGCATGAATGCACTAATCTTTTAATGTGCGCCATTTTCCCATGTGCTCTTTAACCACGTGACATGTTTCTCGAATAGATGGAGCTGTATCCTAACTCAAAGACTTACTATTCTGACTAAAGTTAGCATAGCATGCTAGCTGGAAATATATAAATTATAATTTATTTATAAATATATAATCAATGATAATCTCATAAATATACAATCTACAAACTGTTAAAAACTAGGATGGATTAGCTGCGGTCGTTAACCAAGGACTAAAACAAACTATCGTCGCTGTCGGGCGGAATCCTCGTATCTCCAAAACCATTATTTTTCAGGAAATTAAAAAAACGGCATATTTTTTTGAGTTATTAAACATCGTATCGTTAAAGTTGTTATTATACCTTATATTGCTGTCATATACTGTTGTGTACCAACATTAACACAACATTTTCCCAAAGTCACGTTTTATCAGAGATACAAGCTTTATGACTTGGGAGCAGGGAGATACGAGATTATGATGTCATTGATAAGAATGGTACAGACACAGACGTCGCTGCTGCCAGCAGTGTTTAATAAAGTCTGTGGTCACGTTGAGCCTTTTGACAAGACACAAGGCTTCAATAGTTAACCAAAGCTAATGACTGTAGTTACATACATCTTCCTAAACTCTATTTTAAAGGTTTATGAGCTATAAGTGATGCAATACAAAACACGATAAGCTGATTAGGCTGTCTAATAGGTGGAAATTAGTCTAATCTGCTCGCAAACTTACCTTCGTGGCTCACGGGTTTCTTTCTGCACAGAAGCATTACAGCTATCGATTTTTAACAAAACAGACCTACTCAAATGTATCTAACCTATTTTCACTTGTTAGTGTCCAAAAAACAGTGTTTTACATGCACAGTGCCAAGAGAGGCATTGTCTATAAGTATGCTGACTTAAAGTCAGTAAAATAATAATAAAAACAATAATTTAATAGTGGTATCCCAAACATTCAATTTAATTCAAATATTATATTATAAAAAAACATTTTAAAACGTCAATGAACATGTATAATAAGCAGTAATAAATAGATATTTAAAATACATCAATAACACAGATAAACATAGATAAAATCATAGTTAAAGGGATAGTTCACCCAAAAAATAAAATTAATAAAGTTCAAATTATCGTTTCACTACGTTATACGGCATGTTTACGCATAATAACGAGGCAAAAAGCCAGCCAGCTTGCTTAAAGTGATGAGCATAACGGTTGAACATAACGGTTTGCCTTGACATTGTAAGATACAATCCTATCTTATCTGCAGTGCACAGGGTTTAGTCCACGTTGCAGTGGATTGTCTTGCGCTAAATTCCTGTCCTCAGACGAGCACCAGAACTAGCGGGGGTCAAGATTTTTTTTTCTTTGAGCCCCACAAAAATCACTTTAGATATCACTTTAAGACGTGTTGATTCGTTGCGACTCTTTTTTTCAAAAATCTAATCCTAAAATGGACGTCTGATTTAAACCATGGCTAAGGACATTAACTCATTTATAACATATAACCAAACATATGTTGCTATTCTTCTCATATTGAACCTGACAATGTTGTGCACTGACCAGGGCGATGATCACCACCCTCAAAAAGAAGTGGATGGTGACGCAGGCCAAGAAGGCGTAGTTCATCATTTTAATTTTCCTTTGGCCTCGTGGTGTTCTCCACACTGATAGGGGATAAGAAAAAAGAAAGTTCCTTCTGAAAACATTAACACCCAGAACATATCTGGAAAGTCTGTAGGTTTCTATATATACACCTTTATGGCTGAAAAAGCAATAATGCTGCAATACTCACAGATTAACAGAAGGAAAATCATCAACAGGACCTCCAGAGCAATAGCCACCGCGGCCAGGCCGATGACTGCAGTGTTTTTGCTGCCCTTCGCCTCCTTCACTATGTGGCCGATATTGTCACCCAACATCACGAAGCCCAAAAACACTTGAGCCATTGAGTTTGTGGCCTCGAGTGTTTTCATGTCGATCAACTATCATTCCAGAAGACCCTGTTTTTTTTAATCTTTTTTAACCATATTTTTTACATTTATAATAATAGATTTTATTTTTTATTTTATTTTGTGTGTAAAATGTACAATTGTTTAATAATCCAACCTCAATTCATACTTTTCCAGGACTTTGACTTTTTTATTGCTTCTTGGAGTTCATGTTGTTTACCATAAACATGTATCTGTAGTGAGATCATGTGATATTTAATTCAAACAACAAAAACACTGAATTAAGCTTATTATAGCACATAACTGCTTACGCTGAGACTAATTTAAAGGTTTCACAGCCACTTATGCACTTCTAACTTTTACAACTGCAACGACTCTGTACATTTTGTTGATGAAAAGCTTCTCCAAAGCATGATGCTGCCACCTCCGGGCTTCACTGTATGGATGATGTTCTCAGGATGAATAAGCAGTGTGGCTCTGCGTTATTGTGTTTTATTACTAGTCTTGTAGAATCAGTGCAAAAATACAAACACACAAGCAATGGTGTAGGTTTACTTCAGAGTTCTTGTATTGCTTAAACAGCTTGAATGTGGACTGAAGTAAAAGGAGGCACTTAGCACATCAGCCTCACACCTTGGGGGTTTAAGGGTTTTCTCAGGGTTCTCCGGTTTCCTCCTTCAGTCCAAAGACAGGAATTATATGCTGATTGGCATCTCTACATTGTCTGTAGTAAAAGTGTGTGTAATAGACTGGCATTGTGTCCAGTGTCTACCCTGCCTTGTACCCTGTAATAGACTCCAGGTTCCCCGTGACCCAGTAGAATAAGAAGGCCAAACACACAACAAACCATTCAACTTGTGTATTTTTAAAACAAATATACACATAAAAATATACACAACAAAACAATAAAAATTATAATAAACATAAAAAAAATAATTAAAAGGACCCTGACAGGTTCCCTGCTCCTTCAGCTCCTTCACCCTGCTGCACCTGAATAATTAATATAATAACTAATTAATTAACTAATAAATCACTTACTTGACTAATTAATAATCAGATCAGTTAATTGATTAGTTAATTAATTAGTTATTTGGTTAATCACTTAGTTCATACATTAATCATTTCTAATTTTGAGGTCATCCATCCTCTTGAGGATTTCTTGCACATTCCTCCTGCTGCACCTGAATAATTAATAATAACAAACAGAAGTAAACAATGAACAATTTAACTATTAAAACAAGAGTCTTTGAATAAGCTTCAGACTTTTTAACAGTTATATGTTATAAATGAGTTAATGTCCTTAGCCATGGTTTAAATCAGACTTTATACATACAGATACAAATCTGAATATGTGGAGCAGTAAACAGTTATAGATTCAGGTACCAACACAGACATAAATGAAGACATGAGACGTGTGTTTGTTGATGTGGATCACGGCAAAAACAAGGGAGATTTCTGACGCCTTCAGAAAAAGAGTTATTTTTGCTCATCAGGCTGGAAAAGGTTCCAAAATCATCTTGAAAGAGTTTGGAGTGTAAAAATCTATAGTCAGTGTTACCTATGAAATGATGACATTAACTTGATCTGGATTTTGTCTTTTATTTCTCTCGTGCAGAACTCACAATGTACACATTTGGTCCTTGTTGCTGTAGTTTCATTTTAGTTGTTTTTGTTGTTGTTTTTTTTTACACGTGTGTGTGTGTGTGTGTGTAGTGTGTTGGGGGGCTCGTTGGTCATCAGTCACGTGACCAGTTTCATTCCCATCCAGCTTGCACTCAAAAAAGTCATTTATTTGTTGTATTTAAATTAAATTGCATTACTTTAGTGCATTATTAACCCTCACGGTGTGTTGATAGAAATGTTAAGAGTGGAGTAACTGCCATAGCACCAACATCTGGTTATCCTTATGTGACAATCTCATCCAATACAATAAAGAAACAAAGTGAAATTAATGCAGAAAAAACAAATAAAAGACAACAAAGACAGGAAGAAGGAAGTTATGGAAAATAAACTAAAGGAAATGGGGACACTGTTGTATGAAATAAAGAAAGTGAATGTATCTGATTAAAACTGTGAAGAAGAGATCCAGAAGGAAGCTGATACAACAACAGGAGGAACAGACACTGTACCTAGACAGTTGGATAAAGACCCATCATCTTGCTGAAAGAAGATTATTGAATTGTTCTAAGTTTTCTTTTTCATTTTATAGAACGATAAGTTTTCTTTACCTTTTATACCAACTTACGTCATCGTTTGTATGCTCAAGAAATGATGTAATGTTCAGTAGCATGTTTAAATGTCAAGATAGAGAGTAACATTGAAAGCTTGATGTGAAATCACAAGGTTTTGTGTCAGCAGTATAAAAAACACACAAAAAACCTGAAGAACTAATTATATTTATATATGTATATTTATGTAGATACATTATTTTTCACTTATATTTTCATATTTTATATAGTTGATACTTTTTTATTTATCTATCTCCTTTTGGTTTATTTTTTTATCCTAAATTGTATTCCTTTTTTTATGCTTATATACCGGACAGTTGTAAAAAGCATGTGACTGCATGTCGTACCCTGTATGTACGTGTACGTGACCAATAACTTTTGGGTTTGTTTTTATTTTTTTTAACTTGGAGACTGTTTCTTGGTTTGTAATTTTATTTTCTTCTACTTACGCTAGAATTGTTTGATTATTTGAAGCAGATTTTATTAGTAATTTTCCTTTCCATATATTACACACATTTATCTGTATTACACTGCTTTTAATAAAAACAAGGCCTCCCATTGTGAGGATCCTGAAAACACAAGAAGGTCTAAGTCTGACTCCTTCATCTAAAGATACAAACAATAGATTAGGTAGAAGAACTTGAAGAGGACCGAGGGACTTGGAAGGACACCTGCGTTCAAGGTAAGACCAACTCTGATAGCTGATCTTGTGTTTTCAATACTAACCCAGTTAGGTAATAATAGTGTGGAAGGTTTTCTACACAATCCCAAAACAAGTGTCACTGAGGGACACGTATGTCAGTATAAATGACTTCAGGTGTAATATCTTTTTGGTCAGAGCAGCGTGTCACAGCAGGTTAGAGTACAGTTCTAGTGTACAAGGGATTAAAACCTTCATATTGTTCATAATATGTGGACTTGGTGTATAACTACGTTATATTTGCACATAAAGACAATTTCACCGGCTATTATTGGCTTTACGGAAGTGACGTTTCCCAACTGGAGTCTTCTGAATGCTGACCTGTCCTGTATTATGCAAGGGTAAAAGTGCATGAAGAGAACTATGAACGTAGACAACTCATTAATAAATATATAGTAATATTAATGTGATGATTAGGCTTTTTTCTGGATATAACAATGCTATTCATCTTGTGTTCAAATTAACATTCATCCAAGACTGACAGCAATTAGCAGGAATTATTTAGAATGGTCCTTGCTACATCAGGTAAGACTATTGCTAAAGATACTCTTCAGTTGTTGTTGTTTTTGTCTGAATAAAAATCTAATATTTAGAAGCTTTGAATTCAAATGAACAATTTATTGGTCATGTACACAATCATACACAGTACGATGTAAAGTGCTTATTGAACTGTCAAAAATAGACCTAAGATGGAGTTTATATGAGTAGGAAAGGGAAAATATCTATAAAATTATAATTCT